>NC_082393.1:18912543-19182543 GCF_031168955.1 Gadus macrocephalus
CATATAAATAAATAAATGAATGAAATGAAAAGCCTGTCTGTTGTGAACTCCTGCTAGTGTTTATCCCCCAACCTGGCGGGCCCCTAACCAATCAGCAGCCCCGCTGCTGGCCTGCCTGCTGTCATGGTGAAGCTCTCTGATCCCCGCTGGGCATGCTGATGAGCCCTTCTCCACCCAGCGCCGCCCGGCACACCCCGCACAGCACACCACCCGTCTGGGCTGTCTTACGCGTGGAATAAGACATGGTTCTATGAAGCAAAATATCACATTATTTAAATGTTTCCATCATTATTTTTGATACCATGATTGTATTTGTGTTATTATCATAATTATGACCTTGATCATTATTGCTACAATACCGAGATCTATGCTAATTAAAAATAATTACATAATTACCAGTGTTGCACTTTCCCAATATAAGTCATACACGATCAGATCATCACGAGTCATCGACGATCATTTTCTCATTTAAAGCTTAAACTCACTCAGGTCGGAGCAGTGCTAAAATAGCTTTTTCAAACATCAAATACAGCCTAATGAATCAATTGTATTGTTTGCTATTTCATCTGACATCTTTGAATCACTACCATGTGTCTTCTAAAAATAATTGTTGTTAATAGTAAGGTATTATCATAATTGGAACAGCTATGATGTCCAAGTTGTTGGAATACAGCTTGAGGATCTTACTTCTGAATATAAATGTTTCTTTTTCCATATTGCTCATGTTTGCATGATGCGTTGGCCTCCTCTTCAGGGCTCTTATTTCAGAGCTCTAATGCATTAGGGAGAACAGCAGTTTGCACGCCAGTCCGATACGGGCAGCTTCATAGTTGCAATGAACCGCGATTTTGAGTTGGCAATAATATGATGAGTAGAGGGCCATGGGAGGGCAGACTTGGCACAAGTATTTATGAAACAGCTCTATGTCAAAGAAGTGGCTGACACCCACCCACACACACACACACACACACACACACACACACACACACACACACACACACACACACACACACACACACACACACACACACACACACACACACACACACACACACACTTTGTCATTCCTGATAGAGCCGGTGACTTGACATTGGCCATGAATCACGCTTGACAGTGATTGAACCATATCACATTTGTTGACCCTTTGCTCGTCTTAGATGCTTTGAGAAGCCAAACACGCTCCTACGCAGCTGTCCTTGTGCGTGTGTAGAAGGCATAGGGGTGGAGGAGGGCCCATCATTTGCTTGTTTGACTTTAATGACAGTATGCATTGTTATGAAACGCCTGATGTTCATTGTTCACTCTTTCAAATAAAGCCACATAACCGCTATTTCCAATGTCTGACAAATCAGATTTGAGATTAAAGTCTAGCTTGATTCGCTTCACATTTCACTTTCTTTCACTTTATATTTGTTTCAACCAATCATGTGGGGGAGATCTGTAAGAGCGTAATTGGAGAACAAAAACTGTACCAGCAGAAGTAAACTGTAAAGAATTGTCTGTGAAGGTATCAAATGAACCTTGGTAGAAAAAATCCCTATCTGCAAACCTCATTCACTCACGAAAACTAGATTTCTTTAGCAGATTATCTCCATAACAAAACAGGAAACAAGGTCTAACTCTGCCACTTGCTATTCTTGGTTTCTGGCCCAGGCTCTGTGTCGTCACCCCCCTGGGGTTCTGTTGTAATAGAGTGGGAACTGCTGGATCCAAGATTACCTTTCTAACTAGTGTAATTCTTAACTGGTAAACTACACTCAATCCGTCTTTCTGATGAAGATGGTTGTTGATGTACATGCATCCTTCCTGATAGTTTTGTTAACAAAACAGAACAAAGGATTGTTATTTTGCAAAACACCATGACTAGCTCAAGAATTGTTACAGGGAATTATGAATGATCTAAAATGTTTAATGTATTCATTATTTCAGGTGTCTCTACTACTCAGTAGTTACCTCCATATCATGCATTCATGGCAGATCCCCCACCATCTATACATATCCACAATATCCAACACAGCAAACGCTGTCATTCCATGTCAGATGCAACCGCTGATCTATTGGTTTCTTGACTCCTTAATATTTTATGTCTTTCATATGGTCTGTTCTCCACTGTGGATCGTCTTCTCGCTATTGTTCCCACTGCACCATCCAGTTTTCCACCCACTCCCACCCATGTCATATACACTTCCAGTTCCATCTCCCGCCCACTGCATTTTCACATCCATACATGTTATTTTTATTTCTTCCTTTACAAACAAAAGAATGTGATGGATTGCTTTTTTTTTTTTTCATCAATGCAACGCATTATCATGTTTCACAGTAGAGACAAGTTAAATTTTCAATTTGACACTTGCATGGATTGACGCAGGACTAAGAACGTAACAGCCGTTTTTCAATGGGTTGAAACTATCGACAGGTTGGCAAGTGACCATTTGCTGTTAGGGAGGGATGAAAAACATGCTCTGGCTTACAATATACTCATAAATATCATTGACTTCTAACGGAAGAGAAACAAATTGAATATCACAGAGCATACTTATCCACATCCTCCTGGAACATCTCATGCCTTATTTAGTTAAATTTTTACAGCACTCGGTTTGGAAACTAACATGTTGACATTGAGACATGTTAAGTTGTTTCATGACTTGAAATTGGATTTTCTCCTCATTCTCCTCATTGTATAAGTGCCTAAGGCACTTCAAATCGGTGTAAATGCCAATTACAAGTACAATGTGAGTATGCACAATAAAGTAAAAAGTAAATTGTGTATGAATGCAAAATCAATATTACATTTCCAGCTAACAACATTACGACCATGACATTACAACCTGAGCATTTTTTCTTGCCGCAGTGATTACAGCAAAACAAATCGTTGTTGACACAGACAGCCACACACACACACACACACTTGTATACATCTCGTTATCCGCTACAAACTATTTGAGCGGAAAATGTGAATGATGATGTATGATGATTATAATTCCCCAACATCATATCTGTATTATTTGTTATTCCAAACCTTCGCCACCAATATTACTATCACATAAATCTAATCCGATCCACCTCCCCTCCCGTCCCTCGCTGTCTCTGGTGCTGATTAGCAAAGCAGAGTGAGGAGGAGGAGGAGGAGGAGGAGGAAGAGGGTGAAGTTGATTAGCTTTTCCTCACCCACCCTATGACCTCCTTTGACCCAGGCCCCATTAATGATGTTGCCTCGTACATAATTGCACACAATCCACTGCACTTTTTTATTACTTTTTTGGTCCAACACATTGCCTGTATGTTCTGATCCCTCCGAAGACATTCGAGACATTGCCAGCAAAGCTAAAAAGAGACGGAATGGGAAAAGTGTTTTAATGACAATGTGACGACATTGTGTGTGGTGTGGTGCTTGGGCATATCTCGGTGTCCACAGGGGCTATGTGGATTTTCCGGGTTGTAAAGCAAATGCTCCAACTATTACAATGTAAAATTTAGTCCGGACTAAAATATATATTTTTTAAATATAAGATATTCAATACATTTAATAAATAAAATAAATGTACAATGATACAATGTTTCCCTGTGTTGTCTGTTTTCTTTCAGGTTGTCATGCTTTTAATTTTGCAATTCAAAAAAAACAACCATATATCTTTTATTTTTTACAGTATGTACTGTCGGTATCCACCAAGGGGAGCTGTGTCTCTGTGTCTGTTCTCTCTCTCTCCCGCTCTCTGTTTGCCTCTCTCTGTCTCTCCGTTACTGGTCCTTTGCTCTCTGGCACACAGTATAATATGCGGGGGGCTTTTGGGCCGTTGTTGCTCATGTTAAAAGCTCAGCTGGGAAGTCAGTGTCCCTTGGACTGGTGCTCCATAGCCTTAGTTTTTTTGGCTCAGGAGCTGAAGTTTGGACTAACCATCTGGGTTAGGGCTCGGCCTGCTGAGGCTCTTGTTTTGGACGAGCATGTGTGGGGCTTGATGGGAGCTTGCGTAGAGTGTTCGCATGTGTGTGTGTGTGTGTGTGTGTGTGTGTGTGTGTGTATGTGTATCCTGTCGGTCTGTTTGAGTGTAAATGCCTGCCACACTTGCAATTCTTAATTTGATGTGTATCAGGATATAGGCTTACATCCCCATGTGTATTTGTGTGTGTGTGAGGGCGTGTGTGTGAGCATGTGTGTGTGTGTGTGTGTGTGCTTGACCAGTGCCCTATATGCATCCATATAATAATTATGTATTTGTGTTTCCGGCCTTGTCATTTTCTTTGTACACAGCGTAAAGTGTCCCCTTTTAGAGCTGATGCACTTGGACGTTTATGTAAACATGGACATGATGCGGCACACATACATACATTTATATTGAACCGATGGGTTAGTAAGCTAATAGAACGTACGGAGGGGGGAATGCCTGAAAAGAATTCACACAACACATACAAATAACGCATAGCAACGTTCACTGTCAGAGGCATACTGACACAATGCAGTGAATAAGGGATGTATTGGCCGACTTCAGTACACGATAGCATCATGTGTCTACGCAGGTCAATGCCGTGCCCTGCAGCCCACCCACTCTAAGACTCTAAACCACTGAAATGTCCATGCATTACTGCTGCATTGGGCAGCCGTTTCCCGTGTGACTTGTGCCAGTGGTGCAGCAGCAGCAGCCCATCATTTATGTGGGCTTTAGAGGTTCCAGAGGCCAGGCAGACCTTTAGCCCGGTCTGCTCATAATTGACCGGGGCCGGGGTCATTACGGCAGCTGCTGTTGTAAATCCTCCCAGCGGCAGCAGCAAGCGGACACTTAAAGCCCTCCTTAGTGCACCCGGGTGGGATGCGGCCGCATGGCTGGAAATACGTCTCGCAGCTTGCATGATGGTGAAACATAATGGGTGGCTGGTTGGGCAGCCTGCTATGTCTTCCTTTTTGTTTGTTTGTTTTTTCACGAGACAATGGAGCTGTGTCTTTTTTTGTGCCTAAACGTTGTTGAGAACTGGTGAAAATCAATCTATGCTTCTGTTCCTTTGCCTGAAAACCCCCAACCCCACCGTTGGGATTAAATCAATTCTGCCATCTTGGTTTTCCAGGTGAATAAAAAGGTAAACCTTGTTGTTGTTCTTGGAAGTCCATCAAGGCTTCTTGGGTCTTGCTGAGATGGGGTGCCAAAAGTTTGTTTTTCATGGCAACAGCAAACAAGCTTCCTCTACTTCCTGTCTTCATGATGGCCAGACATCAGAAAGAACATCTGTTAGAACCTAGAAAAAAGCAAATATCTTGATTTTGCTATAAACCTTGCCTCACACTGCCTCAATGCTACCATAATATTACAACTGGAGGGAATATTTTGCTGAGCAACAAAGGAATAAAAAATCCATACCGTCATGCCATCACATTTAAACAAGACCGAATCCATCCATTACGCAAAATGTTTCCCTAACAAATGTTTTTGTGTTGAGTGACAAAGGGCTTGGAGAATATTCTTTAGAAAATATATTGTGTTGAAATCATTTGAAAGGATGAATTCTGAAGACCAAAAGAAACAGGACTACTCAGGAGCTTGTGCGAGCTGTTGAAAAAAGGTGAGGTCTACAGCACCAGTTGTAAACGTCTCCCCCTTAACTGACAATACTTGAGAGCAGGAGGAAAGTTTCCTTTGGTTCATTTGGGGCTGTCTGCAACAAGAAATAACAGGGAATTACACCTCGGCCTTGGGCTTTAGGTTGAGAAAAACGTCTTTCCAGCAAGTCATCCGTTTTGGTTTATTAAAGACACGCACACACACACAAAATCATTCACGCGCACACACACACACTCAAAGACTGATGCTCCAGCACACACGCGCACATGCACGTAGACACACACACAAGTGCAGAGACACTTACACACACACACACACACACACACACACACACACACACACACACACAGCTCTGCTCATTACCTGTCTACAGCAGCTAATGATCTTTCACATTCTCAGCAACAAAGAGAGGGCCATTACTGCAGACAGAATGATGTAGACCTTGACACAAAACAAAGGGTTTGCATGGGTTGTGTACACCAATAACCCACCCGCCCCCTTCTGCACACACAAACACACACACACACACACACACACACGCTAACACACCATCTAACAAACCCATCAACTGATATAACCCAATGGCCACTCATCAGTACGGAATAGAATTCTAACCCAGAGAGACTGAGAGAGAGAGACACAGTGAGAGTGAGAAAGAGAGATAGGGAGAGGTAGAGAAAACAGAGAGAGCGAGAGGCCGAGTAAGATGAAAAACAGAGGGAAAGACAAAAACAGGATTCTGGAGATAGAGTGACAGACAATGAGAAAGAGAGATAGCAGACATATGAAGGGACAAGGAGATAAAGAGACGTCGTTCGACATTTTGTCGTTAGACAAAAGCACAGGACGCCTGGTGATACCTTGTCCCTTCCTGCCCCCCAAACAGCTGCACCCCTCCACCCTTCACTACAAAATGAAATCAAAAAAAGTTAAAATACAATCAAGAAAACTGTCAGTTTGCTGAAGCATCCTAATGAGGATAGAGACAATGGGGAGACGATGGCAAGAGCAGAAAGAGAGTGAAGGTGAGAGGAAGAGAGAGCCTTGCCTGTTTTCGGTAAACAACTGAGGATCTCTTATTTTCTTCTTCCCAGCCTTGAAAATGCAGATCGAGAGTAGATAATTACCCCCTGATTGAGGATTCATAAACGATTATGCTTTTGTTTTCTCATTAATGATGCAAATTACGACTAATTGCCTCACGTTAATTGATGCTGCTAGTTGTTCGGAGCTGTGCAGTGAATACAATTAATTGGGTGTTTATCTAGCCATGCCATGGGTAATATTAATATAGATGTAGGCTTATAGTTTATATGGGAAGTATATTAATTCACAAACCTATGACTTGGATCGACGTGCTGGAAAAATAGGCTTAATTGTGTGTCAGGGAGATTAATTTAATTACCAGGCACATGAGTAATATACGTTCCCAGTGGAAAAGCCCTAGTGGACTCATGAGGGTCTCAAAGATCCTTCTCAGAAAGCACTTCTCTCAACATTTTTCCGGACAAGCCCACTTCACTTAAATAAAGAATTATAAGTGTATTTTGAAAAAAAAACACGCTGTCTTATCTGACATAAAATTTCCATCACAGACTCCAGACTCCTCTGAATCATGTCGCAATTTAGTGCTGGTCCCTCGGAAGCTTCCCGAAACAATTTAACTTCATAACTGCATGAAGGCAATACAAAAAACCCTGTTAAAAGACACTTAAGACACACACCAACTTTGTTGGTGCAGGAACCCTTAAGACAGTGATAGATGCCATCTGAAATGGCGGCCATGTTTTGGCTTAACGGCGGCAACATCTGCCTTCCGGTCTCCCGGGGCGTAGCTGACTGAAACCCCTGTGCAGCACGGCTTCTGATGATCGTCATTACAATTTATAAGGTCAATGAAATAATCAGCTCAGTCAAATGACATTGATTGCATTCTCTCACTCAGATGGCACGCTTGTTTCCATCCTCCACAGGCGTTATGGAGTGCAAATGGAGTTGTTTTGTGTGTGGGAGGCATGATTGATTATACAGCGCCGTTATGTCTGCACCCATTCCGCCCCACCCGCCCCCTCCCCCTTCCCTGTCCCTCGCTTCATAGTGTAATTTCCAGCAAAGAGCTGCTACACAACGATCTGAAACCAGTACAGAGAGAACCAAAATGCCCCGACCCATCTGGTGTAGGCTGGAGAATTGTGGACCAGTGGTCATGGGAAGCTAACCAAGCGAGCACACAACTAAGAGCAAACACCAGAGTGCTCCAACTTATCATCCTCCCAATGAGCTTGGACCCAACGAAAATTCCAATTAGCTGGTCAATCAAACGTCAAGTTGCATGTGAGCCACGGACATACTTGCCGCGGGTAATGGCGTGGTGGGTAGCCCTCACTGCAAGAGGGAATGCACGTGACTAAACAGTAAAAAAACACTAAACTAATGTTGCGATATTCACGCCCTGCTCCTGCCGCCTCATCCGATGTGTGGAAGATCCCCACCTGCCTCCCCTTGCATGACACTGAACGCAACCACGGCCCCAATATACTGTCATCAGTTTGTGCATTTTAAACAAATCCACAAATATGATTTGAATAGTATTTTTTCATTCCCAGCAATATACTGTAACTAGTATTTTACTTTTTCTTGTTGTAAAATAAACCACTGAGAATACATTTGTCAGTTTTCACCAGTGGCCATTTATGACAAACCACAACTTGCACAAGCCTCAATCAGCTGAGCAACAAAGCGCGCTCCACTCTGGGTTATCAGGGAATTTCGAAGCCATAATTAAAAACCAAGTGGGGCCCATGGTAATGGAGGTCACGCTAAAGAATGCCAATCTCCCAATAGTGAAACATATTGAAAGTACAGATTGATGGCCATTAAAAAATGTAATGGCCTGACCTCCCATTCATTTGTAAAAATTTCTTCACTGATTTAGTTTTAAGAATGATTGGACTTGTTGATTAATGAAGGAGAAACATGCATGCATAATTAAATTAGTATTTGGTATACTAATAACGACAAAGAACACATTTTCAAGAGTATTTTGTTTGCAGACAGTAACCATGGCAATCAAGTAAAATACACACCTTGTTATGTAATTGCTATAATCATATCATCGTCATATTCTTCTTCTATTCAGCAAAGAACGACAGAAAACCTCTGCAGCAGATTATTTTCCTCTCCAATGATAATTTGCCCACACCGTAATATTATTATAAGTTGGTTTGGTGAATGTATTTGGTTTTTGCACTAGCCACTCAAATTCCAAAAAGCATGTATCGATTTTCTCCCACTTTCCTCTGAACTGCGTCATATGACGGTGGTATGATCGACATTTCATTAACTCTTGAGCAACACATCTGTATATTGTATCAGTGGGAAAACTGGTGCTGGTAGCGAGCAACGCACGTGGTGTAACAAATGCTTGCTGCGTGCTGGAAACCCTAATGATGATCCCTTTCGGCTCAATAGGGACAGCACACAAGCAACGGGTCCCTGCAATCCACTGGGTTAAACTTATACTGTTAATTTATACTGAAACAAGTATGCTGAGCCAAGGGTCTCCGTCGCTCATCCAGACTAAACAGAAGCAACCCGTGACAACAGCAGCAGAGCTGTTACCGTTTAGACCCTACTGCGTTGGCGGTCCGAAGACACACTTCAGCGTCACCTCCTTCGTTGCACTGCAGTTTCGTCAGTGGTCATGTTGTTCTTCTGTTCGGTCGCTTCTTGATTTGTTTATTTGTCAGGGCATTATGTCTGTTTAAGCGTTTGAACCCCCAGGCAGGAAAGCATGAATATTTCAATGGGACTCGTCGCCTCCTTAATGTTTCCCCAGACATTTGAAGGGAACAGCTCTTTGTTGTTTTCTCTCTTGTGCTGCAGAAGATCCTCTGTTTTCAAGGGTAAAGGACTTTTGTGGGGTTGTGCGTCACTATTTATAACCACAAGTGGGGGGAAGAAGTACAGTGTCCTGTGTGTGTCCATGACATGCCTGGTAGAGCCTGTGTGTGTGTGTGTCTGTGTCGATCTGTGTGTGTGTATGTGTATGTGTATGTGTGTGTGTGTGTGTGTGTGTGTGTGTGTGTGTGTGTGTGTGTGCACGCAATTGCAACGATGTTTGTGGCTGTTCTTGTGTGCTGGAGCCAGAGACAGAATGTCCGCATGTTCGGGTTTATATCTACATTTAAATGTGTCACAGTGTGTGTGTGTGTGTGTGTGTGTGTGTGTGTGTGTGTAATTGCACGTATTTGTGCATGCAAGTGTCAGAGTGCGCCTGGTATGTGTTTGCTGTGTGTGTGTGTGGGTGTGACTTTCGTCTTTCCTCTGTGGATCTACTGGGAGTTATGGTAGGTTACACATGGCTAACAAGGCTCACATTGAGCACAAGACATGCTCAAGCATGTCCTGTAGGAGATCCGACCGTGGGATTGATTCCTCATTTAGGCCATTCACAGCTAAATGGAAGGATAATTAAAGAGAAAGGAGAAATGAATCAAGGCCAATCATATTCCCTTTCTACTTGGGAACGGTAAAGAGAAAAAATAGGTGGTGTGAGAAACAGAGAGAGGTAGAAACAGAGACAGACATAGTTAGATAGAGATAGAGACGGAGAGACAGAGAGAGAGAGAGATATGCTACTGATGCAACTGTGGACTATGGATTCTGGATTGGACTGTGTTCATATGTCAATACTGTACTCAAATGCCCCACGGCAAGGACGCAATCGTAGAATACAACGTGCAATAAACATTCTGTGTCAAACGTTGATTCATCATTGTTGTTTATCTTTATATTGTCCCTGCGTCAATGCATTCTAGAAAAAGCAAGCAATATGTCTGAATGTGTATGAGCGAGAGAGAGAGAGAGAGAGAGAGAGAGAGATAGATAGAGAGAGAGAGAGAGAGAGAGAGAGAGAGAGAGAGAGAGAGAGAGAGAGAGAGAGAGAGAGAGAGAGAGAGAGAGAGAGAGAGAGAGAAAGTGTGTGTGTGTGGGACACAGACAGACAGACAGACAGACAGACAGACAGACAGACAGACAGACAGACAGACAGACAGACAGACAGACAGACAGACTGAGTTGTTGGAGAAGCAGAGCCCCCCCCTTCCTCCCCTCGGCCGGCTGGAGAATGTGTGGCACATCTCTCCTAATGGCATGCATCAATGGCGCGCCAGCAGGAGAGCGCGGCGGCAGGCTTACTTGCCTGCCAAGCGTCGCTCTGAACACAGCCCCTCTCACCCTAAATGACAGAATAGGAGAATAAGTCCTCAGAACTAGGATTAGAAGGGGAGCTAGCTCAATACTATGGCACGGGGGGAACACATATAAACAAATGCATCCCACTGGAGTTGGTGTTATGCAAACACACCACAAAACACACTCACAAACACGCATGCACGAGCGCATACACACCCCATTATGTACAAAGTGAAATGTCAATTATTCTCAAATGTGTTTTCTGATAGACTTAGCGTCGTCGAAACGAGTGTTAATGCTAATTTTATACTCTTGGCCTTCTCTATCGGCCATTGTTTGAACAGTAACGTGCCGGGTTAAATTCGCCAACCTTCTAGCAGAACTGTTGGGACTCCAAAGAAAAAAAAAACACAATGGAGGAGGAAAACAGAGGCATGCACTTGACACTTCTCACTCCTGGAATGGGCCAGGACCGCCAGCCTGAATCAGGACTGACAGTCTTAGTTAGCCACTCCTTATTTTTCCAATCAGCCAAGTCATTATGGATTGAAGCCTCGCAAATCCCACCACACAACACACATATACAAACACACATGCCCAGACACACACAGGCAAAAACAAACAAACACACACACACACAAACACACAGATGCCAACATGCACATACACACACACTCAAATACACACACAAAAACACACACTCAGTGTTGTGTTCAGCCCTTGACTTGGAAAGCGATTTTTTAGGTCCCTGGGCAACTCTTGCTTACACTTTCCATGCTGTCTTCAATTATCAAGCTCTCTCTCTCTCTCTCTCTCTCTCTCTCTCTCTCTCTCTCTCTCTCTCTCTCTCTCTCTCTCTCTCTCTCTCTCTCTCTCTCTCTCTCTCTCTCTCTCTCTCTCTCTCTCTCTCTCTCTCTCTCTCTCTCTCTCTGGTTTAGATCAGAGCAACTGTGAGTGTTTCAGATCCCAGATTGCCATATAGCCCACACCTACGTGCCCATTAGACTGATCTTCTCCCTTCTCCAGGTACACGGTTGACATATAAATCCTGGACTCACAGTATCAGGTTGTGATTAAAGTGCAGGGGATCATTTCCCTGTTTCTGTGTATGCCATTCAAAATGAAAGAAGAAAAAAGGCTACTATTGTCGTTGTTGTACTATGAATCTATCCAGGCCTAGCGCCATCAAGGGTATAGCCCCAATAGTTGTTATTTATTTTAATTTGTTGGTCCTTCGGTTAAAGCTTTATGTATAAAACAATAAAAGCAAAAACAACAAACTTATTGGCTGGGAAACATGTCACTATCGATAAGGGCTCATTCACAACAAATCAGGCGTTGCGGCGATTACCGCAATCTGCTGCAGCAACGTAGGAAGGTCACTTCATGGCCCATTTGTGTGACGTCATGTTGTGAACTTAAACCGCTCCTTCACGGCGGGAAATTAACAGCTCTGGAAAGGACTACACGGCTGCCATCAGTCTCTCTTCGATCTACACAGTTGCTTGTTTAACAGGGGACTGCTACAATGCTAACGTTACATGGTATACTAAGTTATTCCTATTCCCGTGGGTGTCTTCCAGCACCGCAGGCCGGCCATGTTCTTTTTTTGAAACCCCATGCAACCCCCACCGTCGCAACTTAAACGCAATGTGAATCGACACTTAGGCTGTCTAGCTGTTTGGTGTGTTTTTGCGACGGTGAATCACTGTATCGCCGCTCCTATATTGCAATTATTACAGAAAACGATGCATCGATTATCATATTTCCCAGACTTTCCACACCACCGTTCTCAAGTCATCGTCGCTTCCCTGTGGAGGTCCTGAGATACCAGGCTTTTGGTTTGCCATCGGTGAGCGTCTGTGGCCGTAGTTATTTTGGTGTATCCCGCACTGTTAGCAATATTTGGCACTAGTCGGACCTTGTCTGCGTTTTTTCAACCAATTCTGCATGTTGAATTGGGGACCAAGCTGACAACTTTTTGGTCCAGACACAGGTGACACAAGACAACGCAACAGTCAGGCTGTGTAGCGGCTTGTTCTCTGACATTGGCTTAGTGTGTCAGGGCCTTTTAAGTTGATTGGGGCAACAGCAATACGAAGGAGGACGAGAATACTCAAAGGCAACTTTCTTTACATGTTAACTTAGCATTTAACACAATATTTGCAGACTAAATGAGACACGGAGGGACAGACATTGTAGTTCAGGTAGAGGTATTTTAAAAAATATACTACTATGCTAGTGTTCTGAATAGAGGCGCATGAATAATGTGTTTATGTTTTGTTTTTTCACTCCACTAGTATGGTCTTGTCACATTTCTTTGATTTTGAAACAGTAGCCCTATGTTGTTGTTATTAAAGACCAATCTTACTGCTTTACACATGGTAATATATCTCATGAGTGTGAACATAGTAGTCTATTGCATTTTGTCACTGTCAAATAAGACCCTATTTTACAGAAAACGGGTGTGAAATCCAATGTGTTTGATGTTCTTCTCTGGCTCGAAGGCAGGTAACAGTCTCTTTTTATGCAATAATAAAACTCCCCTTCAGTTACCTCATTCTGGCACAGGGCATGGCTCTATCTATCTATCTATCTATCTATCTATCTATCTATCTATCTGAAACTATCTATCCTAACTCTATCCACCTCCCTATTTATATATCACTCTCTTTCACTTTCTAAAACCCTATATATATACAGGTCCTTCTCAAAAAATTAGCATATTGTGATAAAGTTCATTATTTTCCATAATGTAATGATAAAAATTAAACTTTCATATATTTTAGATTCATTGCACACCAACTGAAATATTTCAGGTCTTTTATTGTTTTAATACTGATGATTTTGGCATACAGCTCATGAAAACCCAAAATTCCTATCTCAAAAAATTGGCATATTTCATCCGACCAATAAAAGAAAAGTGTTTTTAATACAAAAAAAGTCAACCTTCAAATAATTATGTTCAGTTATGCACTCAATACTTGGTCGGGAATCCTTTTGCAGAAATGACTGCTTCAATGCGGCGTGGCATGGAGGCAATCAGCCTGTGGCACTGCTGAGGTCTTATGGAGGCCCAGGATGCTTCGATAGCGGCCTTAAGCTCATCCAGAGTGTTGGGTCTTGCGTCTCTCAACTTTCTCTTCACAATATCCCACAGATTCTCTATGGGGTTCAGGTCAGGAGAGTTGGCAGGCCAATTGAGCACAGTAATACCATGGTCAGTAAACCATTTACCAGTGGTTTTGGCACTGTGAGCAGGTGCCAGGTCGTGCTGAAAAATGAAATCTTCATCTCCATAAAGCTTTTCAGCAGATGGAAGCATGAAGTGCTCCAAAATCTCCTGGTAGCTAGCTGCATTGACCCTGCCCTTGATAAAACACAGTGGACCAACACCAGCAGCTGACATGGCACCCCAGACCATCACTGACTGTGGGTATTTGATACTGGACTTCAGGCATTTTGGCATTTCCTTCTCCCCAGTCTTCCTCCAGACTCTGGCACCTTGATTTCCGAATGACATGCAAAATTTGCTTTCATCCGAAAAAAGTACTTTGGACCACTGAGCAACAGTCCAGTGCTGCTTCTCTGTAGCCCAGGTCAGGCGCTTCTGCCGCTGTTTCTGATTCAAAAGTGGCTTGACCTGGGGAATGCGGCACCTGTAGCCCATTTCCTGCACACGCCTGTGCACGGTGGCTCTGGATGTTTCTACTCCAGACTCAGTCCACTGCTTCCGCAGGTCCCCCAAGGTCTGGAATCGGCCCTTCTCCACAATCTTCCTCAGGGTCCGGTCACCTCTTCTCGTCGTGCAGCGTTTTCTGCCACACTTTTTCCTTCCCACAGACTTCCCACTGAGGTGCCTTGATACGGCACTCTGGGAACAGCCTATTCGTTCAGAAATGCCTTTGTGTCTTACCCTCTTGCTTGAGGGTGTCAATGATGGCCTTCTGGACAGCAGTCAGGTCGGCAGTCTTACCCATGATTGCGGTTTTGAGTAATGAACCAGGCTGGGAGTTTTTAAAAGCCTCAGGAATCTTTTGCAGGTGTTTAGAGTTAATTCGTTGATTCAGATGATTAGGTTAATAGCTTGTTTAGAGAACCTTTTCATGATATGCAAATTTTTTGAGATAGGAATTTTGGGCTTTCATGAGCTGTATGCCAAAATCATCAGTATTAAAACAATAAAAGACCTGAAATATTTCAGTTGGTGTGCAATGAATCTAAAATATCTGAAAGTTAAATTTTTATCATTACATTATGGAAAAGAATGAACTTTATCACAATATGCTAATTTTTTGAGAAGGACCTGTATATATCACTCCATCTATCTATCCAGCTTTCTATCAATTAATCCATCATTCAGTCTATCTACCTCTGTATCAATCTATAGAGATCTATCTATATATATGTATATATATATATATATATATATATATATATATATATATATATATATATCCATCTCTCTGCTAGATCATCTCTCGTTACTCACAGAGCATTCTCCAGAACTGTTTCTCGAACCCTGATCCTGCCTGTTACCGAACTCTGCCAGTCTGCCCTCCTGATATCGACCCCTCGCCTGCCGACCACCCGCCAGCCGACGAACTCTTGCCTGTCCCTTCGGCTTGACCAACGCCCAGGAAGTCTTTCATGCGCTGGTCAACGACCTGCTGCGGGACATGTTAAATAAGTTTGTCTTTGTGTACCTGGACGACATCCTGATTTTTTCCCGCAATCTTGAGGAGCACGTCACCCACGTCCGGCCGGTTCTCCACCGCCTCCTGGACAACTCCTTGTACGTCAGGGCGGAGAAGTGCGAGCTCCATGCGCCCTCTGTCTCCTTCCTGGGATATGTCATCGCGAAGGACTGCCTGCAGATGGATCCAGCCAAGGTCTCTGCTGGGACCTCCTGGCCGGCCCCGGAGACACGGAAGCAGCTGCAGCGTTTCCTAGGGTTTGCCAACTTCTATCGGGAGTTTATCCGAGGCTTTAGTTCCATCGCCTCCCCCCTCTCGGCACTCACCTCACCCAAGATCCCCTTCAGCTGGTCTGACGAGGCACAAGACTCCTTCGACAGCCTCAAGACTCGCTTCACCACCGCCCCATCCTTCAGATCCCCGAACCTGAGCGACAGCTCATCGTGGAGGTGGACGCATCCGGTGCGGGAGTAGGGGCGGTCCTTTCCCAGCGTTCTTCTTTGACCAGAAGATTACCGTAACCTTGAGTATATTCGGCCCGCCAAAAGGCTCAACTCCAGACAGGCCCGCTGGTCACTGTTTTTCGACTGGTTTAATTTCACCTTGTCCTATCGTCCTGGTTCTCGTAAATTTAAGCCTGATGCTCTCTCCCGACAGTTCCCCGAGTGCCCCGATGAGACGATTGAACCCTCCACCATTGTTCCAGCCTCCTGCCTCGTTGCCTGTCACCTGGGGGATAGAGGAGAGGGTGCGGGCCACCAGTCTGAATCAGCTTGCCCCCAGTTCCTGTCCCCCTGACCGCCTGTTCATTCCGGCTCCCCTCCGCTCTGATGTGCTCCAGTGGGGGCATGCTTCCCGGCTCACCTGCCATCCCAGCATCCAGTGGACCCAGGACTTCCTTCAGCAACGCTTCTGGTGGTCGTCTCTGGGGGAGGATGTCCGGGGCTTCGTCAATGCCTGCCCTGTATGCAACCGGAATGAGACCTCTCGCCGCCCACCAGCCAGCTGGCCAGAAGGTCTGGCTCTCCACCCGCGACCTCCCCATTAAGTTAGAGAGTCGCAGGCTGGCCCCCAGGTTTGTAGGTCCCTTCCCCATCACTCGTGTCATTAACCCGGAGGTGGTACGCCTTCGGCTCCCTAGGTCCATGAGGGTCCACCCGACGTTCCACGACTCCAGAGTCAAGCCCGTCCAGGAGCACTCTGGCTCCTCCCATTCCGCCTCCTCCTCCCCCCCTCAGCTCTTCAACGGCGGTCCGGTGTACACTGTCCGCCACCTCCTACCATACTCTTGCGTACCTCATGTGGTACCCCAACGTACCTCCAGCGGTACCCCAACGTATCTCCAGCCATACTCTCACGTACCATATGCAGTATCCCAACGTACCCTAGCTGCAGTACCCCAACGTACCTCCAGCAGTACCCCAACGTACCTAAGCTGCTGTACCCTCGTGTACCTCCAAAAGTACCCTCATTTACCTCCAGTGGTACCCTCGCCTACCTCCAATGGTACCTTCGCCTACCTCCAGCGCTACCCTCTCCTACCTTCAGCGCTACCCTCTCCTACCTCCAGCAGTACCCTCGCATACCAACAGGGGCATACGAACCACGGGCTGAAAACACTGAACTAGAAGGCTGCTGTCATCGCCATGGTGTCGAATTTGAAAATTAATTGGCCATCGATTTCACACCTGCTGTTTGAATTGGAGCAAATCTCTCTCTCTTAATGCCTTCCCCTGACGCGCGCAGACACTCACACAAACACGCAAAAAAGCATGCACGCACACATTCCACTCGTAGCCCCCTTCTTCTCCATTGACCCAGAGAGGGGGCCGGAAGCAGTGGTTATCCATTACAACACGCTGAGCTCAGAAGGGCAGAACAAGAGCAGAGACCGATGAAATGAATGCCAATGTCAGAATTGTTACTTTATGTGTGTGTGTTTGTATTGGTGTGTGTGTGTGTGTGTGTGTGTCCATGCATATGCATGCATGCATGTGTGTGGTTGTGCGAGTGTGTGTGTGCGTGTGGTAGCGTCTATGTGATGTCTGTGTGTGTGTGTTTGTTCGCCTGTGCGAGTGCACATGTGGAGCAGGCACCAGCAATAAACATCGAAATGCTCTGATATTTATCACAGCCGGCGCGTAATGAAGCCCTCCCTCTCGGGGCCATAGAAACACCAAATACTATATAATGTGATATTTCCCCCCCCCCATTTCGACACACACACATTTCATTCATGACACTCCCTGCGTTGCGCCCTCAGAATCAACCAGTGCACTCCCACGGGTTCCCAGGCCGTCCACCACCAACCTGCACCAATGCTGCAACACCACCACCACCACCAACACAACCAGCCCTATGGAAGCTAGGGACATGGCGGCTGGGCTGCACCTGAAACACACACACACACACACACACACACACACACACACACACACACACACACACACACACACACACACACACACACACACACACACACACACACACAAAAAAAAAACGTAGTCCAATACTCAAGAGCTGACTTAGGGTAAACCCCCTTCATTCCTTGGTTGCTCGTATGGAAATTAAAGAGGTGCACAGGTTGCCCCTACCAATTATATCTAGCAGTCTCCGCAAAGCTGTGGACGGAGCTAAGTGGGTGTCCTCCTGTTGCGTGGGGGGGAAATGAGTTGTGAAGACACCGGCCCATGTGGTTACTGAGCTACCGTGAATGATATCCCGAGGACGCGGTTTAATAAGGTTTCGCTTTCTTGTTCTTTGTCTTCCGTTTGCATCACACCTCATTAGAGGCAGAGTGCGGGCGCTGGCAGAGGGGCTCTGAGCTGCGTTGCGTGTATAAAGGGTTCCGTTTAAATACGTGAACTCTGTGATTCCGGAACACTCGCGATGTTCTGGCTGCCATTTCAGGGAACGATTGATCTCATAGACAGCCTTTGCTGAGCTTGATGCAGACACGTAATGAAATGAGGCAACATGTAGTGATTTTCTACGGTGCTTTCATCTTGGTGTACACCGGGTTAATCCATGTGGGTGGGTGGGATACACAGGAAAGAACATCAAAGGCCGTCAAGTCAGCATTTTCAGGAATACCGGCATCATGTGTGACCTTGCAGTCGACAATGCATAATAACTGAAATATTAAATGTTGGTGGTTCGTAACTTCTCATGATGTTGATACTGTGAACACTATTCCTGACGCTTAGATCAGAGGTTGGTAAGCTCTGGTGATGACGTTCTTTGGCCAGGGATACCTGAGAACAGCTTGGAGCATCTTTTATTGTTGCCCAGAGAGTCAAAAGTTTATGGACGTAACCATTAACTCATACAAAACATAGTAGTTGTTAGTAAGGCCCATATGCTACCGCCCTTACACAAAAGGAAGCAGGTTTTTGGGCAGCAAGAAATACTGCATCGTTAGTCACAGCCAATGGTTTGTTATTGACTCAGGTAGCACCACTATGGCGCTACCTGAGTCCTGATTGGCTGCATGCTCCTGCTGTCACAGCAGCGCTCAAGGCTGTGTCACATGACTGTTTGAAAAGTTGCACCAGTCAAGGCTTCGGTGCCTGTTGCTCCGGCAGTAGCAAAAATCGCCTAGAACTCTGCTTATTGACCACCTTCTCAAGATTTTCTCTCAGAGGTAAACTTAAACAGCGTCTTGTTTAAACACTCTGGCACTCTCTATCAGTGTGCTCGAGTGGCGCTGTCTGTTTTCTGAAGTCGGACCTGCCTACACTACGTTATATTTTGTTGCTTTCTACTCACAGATCAACACTGTTGCAGCCCTGATAAACCGTCTCCATTACTTCATGTGTCGGCCAACGTATGGAAGCATATATGTAGCAAAATTCAAATGGCAATGCAATTGGAAATTTGCAATGCAATAAGTCATTACATTATGCAAATGACAATTCATTATGCAATTGAATAATGTAATTGGTAAATACGTTATGCAAAGTGTATATTAATATGCAAAATGACAATGAAATCCTAAATAAAATGTGTAAAAGTTATAACAATAACAATAGAATACCATTTTGTCCAATTTTTTGAGTTACTTTATTCAAATTGAAAAGCTATAGCGTCCCCGTGATTTGATTGCACTTCGCCACGCTCCGTGTGTTGCAAATTTCAAATGAGATTTCTATCCGCAAAACACTTTGCAAAAGATTTTGCAAAACGTATTGTAAAAGATTATGTAATACGCTTTGCAAAAGATTTTGCTAAACGTTTTGCAAACATTTGTATTTTGCAACGCACGCGGCGAACACCGAACGGTGTCCATATTGTCCATGATTTTTTTAGTTAATATAATTTGTGTTTGAAATTGTCAATAATTATACTTATTAATTATGATTTTTTTAGTTAATATAATTTGTGTTTGAAATTGTCAATAATTATACTTATAATTATACGAGAGAGGGAGTTTTGAAGTCCATGATGAGACAGAGCGGGAATCGGGTGCTCCCTCTTTTGTTACTAACTGTGGATGTTGCCAAGTTGTCACTCCGATCGAGACTGGCCAATAGAGACGTGTCTTACATTTTTCGGCGTAGGTCCCGCCCACGAGATTCAGCTCAACAGCAAGCAAAGCTTTTGGATTCGCAAGCAAAACTTTTGGATTCGCAAATAAAACTTTTTGATTCGCAAACAAAACTTTTGGATTCGCAAACAAAACTTTTGGATTTGCAAACAAAACTTTTGGATTCCCATTCATAATTTTTTTATCACATTAATTTATCTTGCAATAATTTTTTTTTTGATTGCAGTGTCGACAGTTTTGCTCTCAAATCTATTTTTTGATTGCAGTGTGGAAAGTTTTGCTCTCAAACCTATTTTTTGATTGCAGTGTGGAAAGTTTTGCTCTCAAACCTATTATTTTTGATTGCATAATAAAGACACAAATCTACCTCCATACTTGATCAGCTGCAGTACAAAAAAGTACAACTAGACTTCCTAAGAGCAGGAGGCAGCCAGATCAACTTGTGACCCGACTGTCCATGTTATTATAGACCATGGTATTTGTCTCGTTCCATAAAGAAGAGGCCATTACACCAGTTATTCAAAACCTAATGTGTTTCCCTCCACTGCCTACAACCCAGCCAAAAATTACGTTATTCGCTTTTTCGCTATCATTTCGGTCGCCTGATGTGGTGTAGTCTCTTGCTCTGGACCGTCTCTAAGCAAAGCAGCGAGCTTGAGAATCAATGTGAGACAAGGCAGTGTCACTCGAGACACAACGTTTATTCAGATCAGCAAAGCATACCTACAGATTGGGAGATAACGCCCGTGACTAATTATTTCAGCAAAGTAGCCTACGCGGTTTGCGCACCCTTCTCCGGTGCGATCCGGTGCAGGCATGTTGGTCGCTGTTCTATTTCATGTAGGCTACGACGTCTAGGCTTCGCCTTATGGGCTTGTCCCTGAAAATTCAAACTATGCACCAATCAGCGTGGGCACCGCCCACATTTCCCACGGTATCGTGTCTATATAACGCGGTGTATACCGTCGCTCATCCTCCCTTTGCTTATCAGCGAAAATCGAGAACACTAATTTGCAAAACGTTTTGCAAAACGTTTGCCGCGCTCCGTGTGTTGGAAAATTCAAATGACATTTCAATCCGCAAAACGTTTTGCAAAACGTTTTGCTAAATCTTTTGCAAATCGTTTTGCATAATCGTTTGCAAAACGTTTTGCAAAACGTTTAGCAAAATCTTTTGCAAAGCGTTTAGCTAAATCTTTTGCAAAGCGTTTTGCATAATCTTTTGCAAAACGTTTTGCAAAATCTTTTGCAAAGGGTTTTGCGGATTGAAATGTCATTTGAATTTTGCAACACACGGAGCGTGGCGAAGTGCAATGCAATCACGGGGACGCTATAGCTTTTCAATTTGAATAAAGGGACTCAAAAAATTGGACAAAATGTTATTCTATTTTTATTGTTATAACTTTTACAAATTTTAGTGAGGATTTCATTGTCACTTTGCATATTAAAATACACTTTGAATAACGTATTTACAAATTATATTATTAAATTGCATAATGAATTGACAATTGTATAATGTAATGTCTTATTGAATTGCAAATTGCAAATTGCATTGCCATTTGAATTTTGCCACATAAATGCTTCCATACCAACGTGCTGTTTCAGCTCCATGTGTTTAGAAGATTCATCTCACAACTTTAAATGTTGCCAAAGAAAAAGAGGGAAGGCACCTAGCTCCTCTTAAAGATGACTATTTTGCAGCCCAGATGAGAACTTTGATTTGCTGGTAAAACACATCATAGAATGCTCTGAAGAAAAACATTGAAAAAAAATTGCCTCCAATTCCCATATAGGCAATCTTAGCTGATAACAAATTACGAGGTCACACACATACTTTCTATAACCCATGGGTGTAATTTACTCTTGTGGAAAACTATTATAAGATAATATAAACTAGAGGGAAATATTGTAATTCTTAAATAGTGTGCACTGGTTCTACACCTAATATATTGGAAGGACTGGAATGCGGAATAACAGCTCTGTGCAATGTGATGAAAGACGGAACACTGCTCAGTTTGAAGAGGCCTACTTAATAGAAACCAAGACATTTAACGGTACAGGCAGATGAGGCATTATGTTAATAAAAAATGGGAAATGGGGAACAGGAAACCGATGCCGTTGTATGCCTATTTACTCAAGATTGGAGGTCACATTCCTTTTTGTGCCCTTTCTAGATGGGTAGAGATGCAAAATGCATACACACGTTCCCCTGGGTCCCAGGAATGACAAATTCAAAATGTGTATTTCTAGGGTTAGTTTTTTTGACAGAGCCTCTCAGAAGTGTGTCCTGCGAGACCTAGTGGATCAGCCTTTTACAGCTGTGTAAAAGGCTGTTTGAGATAAAAAAAGGTCCTATTTCTCTGAGACTTGACAACCTTGTTCCAGGGCCTGACTGGGAAGCCGCGGGTAGGGATCCAAGGCTCAGGGTTGGGGTTAGGGTTACGCCGCTGCGCACGTCCCCCTTTTTTCACCCTCAAGATTTTCACAGAGCAATCCCACCGCGCCCCCTTGCTGACAGGTCTAATGGCAATGTTCCAATCTATTTCTAGCAACTTTAGATGCATTTATTATAATGCCTTTTATTTTGATTGTGTTTCAATGGTGCAGTTTGGGAAATACTTTTTTTAGGGTTAGAGGCCCCAAATTGAATATTTTATGTATCCTAGACTAGAGGTCCTCTTTCATATGAAACAGACTCCAGGGGCCGTATGCACAATACGGCCCCTGGAGTGCTCCTAACTCGCGCTAAAACATTTTACGGAGGAGTTTTTTCTTAAAAGTTATTCACAAAGCCGCTGAGACCTACTCTTACTAAGGATGAATCACTAAGAATGAACTAAGAGTGACGCGCCGTTGCTATGGATTACGTCAATTCTCGTGCACGAGTTTAGAAGCGGTCAGTTCGGTGATTGGTTGTTCAGACGAGCCCACTAAATCACCGAAAAACAAGGAAATAGCCTAGGCTAGAAATGAATTCCTATTAAGTAGTTATAGTGCAGTTAGCAGAATACATGCATGATGACAATTTTTTGCAGACCACGATAATGACGTTGTAGCCTGCACGTTCAAGAGAGAGAGAAAGCAAACAATAAAAATACGTACAATTTAAAAGAAAATACATTTTATGAACTACACAAGTGTTGACTGATTTGTGCCAAGGTGTTTACCTAAAATGTGTTTTCAAAGTGATCCCTAAATGCCAGTCCACTCGGTTCCACACGGCCAAATTCATTTTCATGTTGATCGCCATCATCATCATCATCATCATCATCGTCTGGCTGTGGAATGTTCCTCCGCTTGCAGAGGTTGTGTAGAATGGCACATACAGTGATTACTGTGTTTGCCCTCTCTGGGGTGAGGCATATTTCGCCGTGGAGGTCATGAAACCGACGTTTCATCTGCCCAATTCCTCTCTCCACAACATTTTGTGTATGTTTGTGTGCTCTAGCATATATGGAGGAAATCAGTAAACAATAATAAATATGGATTCAACAAATAAAAGGCGTCAAAGAGCCAATATGATGTGTTTTACGCATGGGACTAAGCGTAATCTGCGTAATCACTTACATGTTATACTTTAACTGTGCTCCCGGTTGTGGATTGAGGTAGGGTGTCTAGAGCCACGTCTTGAATGGATAGTCACTGTCACCCAGCAAGTGACACCCAACTGGTACATCTCAAAAAGCTGCCTCAGACCGCTCTCCATTAAAATGCGCAAATCATGGGTAGCTGACGATCCAGGCCACTTTGCAACAACATCCAGTAGGCTACATTAAAATTTGCATCAAAAACAACCTGCGTGTTGATGGAATGCACTTTCTTCCTATTGACGAACACGTCCTCATCTTTTGATGGCCCAATTATTTTTATGTGCGTCCCGTCAATAGCACCGACCACACCAGGCATACCTGCAATTGCCATGAAGTTGGCTTTGATCCTGTGTAATTGTTGAATGTCCAAAGGAAAGTTTATGGCACGGCTGACTGATAGTTGCGATATTTTTAAATCGTCGGCATTGCAAAGTTGCATTTCCCCTGTTGCTAAATAACGTAGTGTGGCCAAACATTTTATTTCGGGACAAATCGAATTATTCCTGTTAGTCTGGGATGTTATTGCATCGCGCACTAACTCCACAACAAGTTTAATACCCTAACATTTCGTCTCGCAAGCATTTTACGATTCTTTGTGAATAGGTCTTACTGAGTTAGGAGTCCTCTTGAGGACTTTTAAGCTCTCCTAGACTTAGGTGCTACTTTTAGGCCTAAAATACTTTGTGAATTGCTCTTAGTGAAAAAAGTTAGGAGTCCTAAATTTAAGAGTCACACCCTTTATGCGCATGCTCGCCTCTTCTTCTTATTTATTTTTCTTCTGGATTTCTGTAGCAGAAGCAGCGCCCCTTATGGGCCTGGAATGTGTACTACAGCGTTTCTATAGATCTACCCGGTTTCGCTTGACTCCATCTTTACGGAGATTCTCCGAAACCGGATAGATCATAACCGAAAAGGCCCATTCACACCCTACGGTAAATACGGACCGTTTCGTCCGGTCCAGGAGGTGTTTCGTCCGTCAATGGGTCCGTCGCCTCTAAGCTTACGAATCCAGAGTGCTCCGGAAGAAACGGAGCAATACCACCGGAAATCGAGGCGGCAGTATAGAGTCAAAAGTCTGACCATTCGCGAAAATAGATAGTATAATATCATATATATATTAGAGCTGTCAAGCGATTAAAATATTTAATCGTGATTAATCGCATTAATGTCATAGTTAACTCACGATTAAAAAACTTTTTATTTGTATTTTTTTTATAAAATAATTGCGTTAATCGCGCGATAATTTTTTTAACGCCGTTAAAATTGGTTTGCGTTAACGCCGTTAATAACGCGTTTAACTGACAGCTCTAATATATATATATTGTATTTAACGTTTTATACTTCATTATACTATATACCTGATCTTTTTATTTTATTGTTCCCTTGCTTTGGCAAAAGTTGTAACTGGCCATTTAACAACATTTCGAGGAGATAATCTGCGGGCTGGTGAGGGATGTCACATGCCAGCGCACACTTTTTGCACTTTTTTTTGCCGATTTCGGATAACACAAAGCAAAATCATCTCTACAGATGTCATGTTTGCGATTGTCAATGCCGTTAATTTGTGACACGACAGTCACTGCCCTATAGAGGATGTATTGCGTGACATCCATAACAACGCTGAAACCGGACGGAGGTATGAAGGGTAGTCCCGGAGACAACGTTTGGTACGGACAGACGAATTTCGTCCGGATCCGGAGATATGAATCGGCCTTAACGGTTTCGCCCGTTTCGGCTTCGTGTGGACGGGGCCTAAACTACCCCTAGACAAATAATGATTATGGTTAGGGCTAGCCTAGCCCTAGGGTTAGCCTAACCCTAGTCTCGCAAAGCCAGACCAAACTACAGCAAGTAGAATGGTCTGGAACCACGCTACCTCAAGCCGTCTATCCTTGGGGAAACTGGGCGGGCCTGTTTTTATTTCTTTAAACCAATCGCAATCATCTAGGGCAGGGCTAGCAGCAGCGGAGTCCATGCCGGTTTCCAGGCCGGGGGGAAATGCCAGCGACCGGAAGGGGAGGAGTAGCGGTGAAATCCGACGCCAGCCAATAGACGCTGTCCACTTCCGTTCAGCCAGACTACCCTAACCCTTACCTTAAATAACCATTTTTTTAATATAAGTACAGTAAAGCTTAATTTGCTTTACTAGCAGTCTAGCTATCTTAACATGCATCACACATTGAAGCTAGCACACATGTGCTCAGCTATCTTAACATGTATCACACATTTAAGCTAGCACACATGTAATCACACATAGCTGCACATACTATGCTCCATTTCACAGAAAATATGTAATCACACATAGCTGCACACACTATGCTCCATTTCACAGAAAATATGTAAAATGGAGCATAGTGTGTTATGCTCCATTTCACAGAAAATGTGCTCAACTGTCTTAACATGTATCACACATTTAAGCTATCACACATGTAATCAAAAATAGCTGCACATACTATCGCACATAGCTGCACATACTATGCTCCATTTCACAGAAAATTGCTCACCTTGCTCCAAACTTAATGACGGTGGATTGGTGGCTCGTTCCGTTGTTGAGTTTGAAATTCCGCCTCCATAATTCTCTCCTGTCTTCCAATTGGTTGTCAGATTGAACCAATCAAAAACTTTTCTGCCCATTAAGAAAATTCCCACGAGCTTCACACTCATTAGAGCTACTTGGAAGACGCCATTTAATTCTTACTGCAGGATATTTATGAAAAAAAAGGCAAGTATGTTTGTAGGATTCACAGAGCGCTTGGACACCAGGTTTGTGTTTTCAACACGAAGTCTGTTTATTTCGATCCCCAGCAGTCCAACAAACCACAAGTCCTTAACTATAAATCATACTCCGCTCCAAGCGGTCACAGGGTACGTTCCTGGCGATCTCTGACGGCGATCGCCCCCGTCTCTCTGCTCCCCATTCCTCCTATTACAAGACAAAGCAGGCGCGTAAATACACACTCCTGATTGGTCTGATTACGAGCAGGTGCCCGCAATAAGACCAATTCCCCCCCCGCAGATCCAGTGCTCTCCCAACATGCCCATACTACCCCTACAGGCCAGACGCTGCACGTCCCCCAACAATGTGCTTTATATATGCTTATTATTTACACTTAAGCTGGGTAATTTCGCCAGAACATTAGAAAGTAGGCTACATGCATGTTGATTAACAGTTATTCCATAATTTCCGATTCCCTGGCAAATGACGTAACAGACCATCTGACTTAACGAACAAATCAAACGAACAAATCAAACAAACGAATCGTGATAGTGAACGGAACTAAAAGAACTGATTCCTGGAAAATAATCGTTTTGCCCATCCTTACTCCCAAGTTTCATTGACCACTAGGTCACCTTCTAACTACAACCCCCCCTGTAGGGCTAATATATTATTCACAAATTTTAGTAAACCCTTATGCAATGATTCATAAAAAGACCAGATGTCTCTATCTCGCTCCCAAGTCATTCTGTGTCCCCACATACAATAATTGTTTGCGTCACTTATTGCTTATATTGATAATTTTTTTCAGCCTTTTTAAATGTTTGCCTTCTACTCTATTGATTGCATTTATGCTTCAAAAACATTTAAAGCATCATTAATTTGTCACAATTATCTTGATAAACACAATGTATGCATAATATTACACTTTCAAGGTTTTTTTTGGTTGTGAGCAAAGCGAACATAAACTAAAAGTCCCCCCAATCCGTCCCAAAGAAGAAGAAATGTCATACCCCGGTCACTTGAATAATTGAATTGCTCAGATGACTACATAAAGCAAAGACATTGAATCAAACCATATTCAAGCTGAGTGGTTTCAGGGTGTCCACAAGAATAACCATGGCAACAATAGAAAAGGTTTCATTAACAAACGTACCTAACATCATATACATTCATTGGACATCAAATTCACATTTATCTCTAGAAATGTTATCACAATGCATTTTAATGTTGCATTTACCACTGAGGATAAAACAAATGTCATAAATTTTGTTATGGCTAAACAGAACCGTATTATTATAGTATTGCTATTGGTTGATAGGGGTCTGAAATAGTTTGGTCAGCTGGCCAACTGTTTTGTGATTGGTCAACCGCTTAGCGTATGAGCGTGAAATCGTACACCCCTGAGTGATAATGTCACGACAATGGCTGTGGTTCAGCCGTACCTGATTTGAGCATGAATCTGACACCGAAACAAAATGTCAGGCCAAACCATCCATTCGACCTGAATCACCTTCGCAACCAAGACTGGAGCAGGAGGTCACGGGTTAGAAAGTAGTTGTTTAGTACCCATTTTATATCTCAGTGGTAAGTTTCTGACTCTACATACATAGTTTGTCTCATACGTTACTGATAACGTATACGACGTGTATATTTTATGTTTTTTTGTTCGCTGTACAATATCCTCAATGTTTTGTATTATCTTAATCTATTCCAAACAGCATTTTATTAGAAATAAAGTTTGACAGTGAAACACATTGATATTGGCCCGATGCAGTGATGTAACATGCTGACTTATTTTTTGCTTGCATCTAGGGGGATTGAATCAGGTTTCAATCCCCTAGATACATGTCACAGCATCCAGGTCTAGAGCCTGGCTGTTTAAATCACTTCACCCTGCTGTAGAACATCAACAACAGAGCCGAATCAGGACCTTGGAAGGTGTAGAACAGAGGAAGAATAATTATGTTTATCAAATGAAGTAAAAAAAAAAATCTAAACTGTAAGGTTACAATATATCAAAGGACAGAAAATATCAGTTTTCCTGAAAATATCATATTTTTTGTAAATGTAAATCCACTTTGTTGGATGGTTCTTCTGGGTCTACTTCAAAATAAATGGTGTCATCGTCAGCAGTACTCATGATACACCAGGAGTTTCCTGTTATGGCTGGACGGTAGTTGGCCTCCTACCGCCCCTTGACCCGAAGCGGGAGGCATGGCGGGCAACCACGCCTTCCTTTGAGGGTCCCTCCTACTGGGATGAAAGGTCCTAGGGGGTGGGGATTGTCTTTAACTCCTCAACGAATGAGGTTGGGTCCTCAAATACCTCATCAAAGCTGGCCTCACCAGGTCATCCACAAAATCTGTTCAATATTGGATTACAATAATCACTGTTTTATTAAATAAAGCATTTTTTCTGAATCCACCTCTGTTCATGTATACAATGAATTCAGTGGCAATGAATTTTATACTTTTTTTTGCTATGTAGCCTATGCATAAAATGAGTTTGTTTTTTTTGCGGTGCATTCACCCCTCTTGGACTCAGGGAACACTACTTGGAAGACGGCCTATCCTGCAAATTTTGCTTGATTGCGGTAATTTTAATTGTAATGCATGACTGCTAAATACAATAATAGAAGAAAATCTATAATCTAATAGAAAAATTCAAGACCCATAATTTTGTCATCATACTAATTAGCCACTAATCATTAACTTTGCTATAAGATGTTACAGAATCCCTTATACAGTGAGTGGAAAACTGCAATTATTGGGTGGGTACCCAGGATGGAACCGTGGAAGGCCTAGAGCGATGATTCCTGATAGTGGTGACTCAGCTTTTCCATATCTCTGATTGTTGTTCAGGAATTTATCCACATGGTAGATGGTTATTGACCCTTGAGTATAACAAAACCATTGTGTATAATAGTTGCCCAGTTATTACAGATGAGGCATTGAAGTGATATTGGGTACGGGGGGGGGGGGGGGGGGGAAATAAGTTATTAATACAGTCAACATCTAAAAAGCTAATCAGTCTTGTCCCCTGTAAAATCAGTGGAACAAACAATACCCTTGGATTACATAAATACAGCCCCAGCTGTATAGAGCGGGAAGAACTCAGTGTTGGGTATATAGAGAATGGTATTAAAAGTAAAAGGCATTAAACGAAAGAAAAAACAGTTACTCAGAGCATTCTAAGTAATGGTCAACAAAGCAAACAGTCCTTGCCCAATAACATTACAGCTTGTATAATCATGAACCAAACTCAACATTTAAATTATGTCCAATATTGTTCATATTTGAACAAATGTAGCGGTTGGCCTACTGATAAGGAAAACCATCTAAAACAATAAAGTTAGCTAGCAAGTTAGCCGATACCTATACATCTGATTAACCAAAACATTTGAACACAATAACGTTAAGTAGCTTTCACACTGGATGTGCAGCTTAGCTACAACCCACATCGCTGTACTTGAACACTTGGTAGAAGCTAGATAGATAGATAATAGCCAGACTAGCTACCTAGGAACACGTGTGTGTGGCAGTTCAGGAGACTTTTTTTTGCTTTGGAGCTTTGTAACTTGAGCTTTGTGACTAAAGATACCTTTAACATGCTAGATAAAGCACTGAAGGAAATTGGATGGAACCAAGAAATATAATATGAACCCTTTAAAGACAAATATCACTATGTATCATGTTAAGGGATGGAATTTGTACCATTATAATTTTTTATCTTTTGTTCCTGCGCAGGTAGGTGGCATATTCATCATAAAGTTTTGGTCACATCTCATTTTTACAGAACCCACAGAGTGAGCCCTGTTACACTTCAAACCCAAGACCTCCTTCCTGTGACCCATAACTTTCACAATTTCCTCAATATGCATTGCATTGTGATGGCTTGTACTGTATTGTAGGCCTAATGTTATGTTGCATAGTACTTCGTTGTATTATGCATAGGCCTATACATCATTTGTTAGTTCTGTAAAATAAACAAACAAAAAAAGAATTACAGTGAACTTATCCTCTCGGCTATTTGAGACCCCATCTTCCTGCTGTTGTGATTTGTGAAATTGTAGGAGGGAGACTATTCAGCACACATGCTCCTTCTCAAAATGATGGCGATCAACATACAATTCCTACCAAGATCAATTTACTCCCTGGTGCTACTGCAGCTTTATTTTGTTTTTTAGCTTTACATTACACTGACTGCCAACAGCCTAGAATAATGAAATCCAATTTGTCCAGCACACAGGGGAGAGACACAAGCTGCGGTGTCTGTGTTCATCTGTCACTGCGTTTCTGTTGTGCGGATGTATCAAGCTCTCACTTGCTTACTGACTACGGACCAAAATAAAATGCTGTGTTTTCCATCCATTACCAGCAATGCCATTGGCAACGGGCAGAATGTTTGTGTGTGTGTGTGTGTGTGTGTGTGTGTGCATGTTTATCACTATAGTTTATCATGCGTGTACGGAAAACTTTGTATCATCAATTCCAAATCCATCTAATTGGACATAGAGTTAGGTCACATATCAGAGCATATTAATCTCGGAAGGTGGTGGTATTTGGAGGTTACTGCATTTATGTAACAGCTGCTTTGCTGTGGTTGCTCTCCATGGTTCTATACAAAGCTAGTTATATGAAAATGTTAAATCTTGCTGCAGACACTAAACAACTACTTTACTGTACGGATATGTAGATGTTTGTAATGATGGCTAGTGAAAATAATTGCAAGCATTTTATGGGTTTTCCTTTATCGTCACTAAAGGATTCAGTTTTTGCGACGTGTTTCATTAGCTGCTTTAGTACATATTCAACCCTTTTTTTTACGTTCTTAGTATTTGTAACTTGTTTTTAATTGTGTAACATGCTGCCCAATATGACTTTTAACGATGTTGAAATCATTAGAAGAAGATGTACTATCACCCCTTTCAAACAGTGAAATATACAAAATCGCCTTCAACAGTAACATACCTCAAATAACTGGATAAGCGAGAATTGACCATCTTGTCGTCCTGCCGGATTTAATGGGAATAGATCCTCACCACTAGGTTATTGGAAAAGTCCTAGTATATACTTTAGGCATTATGCGAGTTCAAACTTAACGCCACCCATTAAAACGCAAATCCACCGAAACTCTTTCAAACCATGTCATTGGTTTTGTTCTACAGCAAAGTATGAAATAACCAGCATTTCCCTAGCACTGATGTGTGAAGACCACTGACATTCCAAACGGGATGAAATAAAATAAAACAAACAAATTAAAGAAAAGAGAGGGGTTTAAATAATCAAAAGTGACACTTTTGTTGATAGTTTTGATAGTGTTGAGATTTTCCTTTAGTGGTCTGTTTGGCCGCCACATAATTATTCGGTTAGAAATAATTATATTCCCTGTCAAAAAAAGGGTGTGCTGTATTTTGTATCATCGGTGCATTCGGCTAATACAGCTCTTAAACATGTACTAAACCTGCAAATAAAACAATTGAGACAACAAAGCAAAAATAATGAATAAAATGCTACTCATTCTTTTCGGCAGATTGTTTTATTGAACTCCAGGTTGCTCTACAGCACTATCTATGGATGGTTACTGTGGATTGGAACAGGTTATTTTACAATGAAATGCAACACATTCAGCGTTCACAAAACATACACCATCAACGTATGCATTATGTGACCACTGGCATCCCTCGCCGTTACCTGAAAGATGCCAAAGCCGCTGACGTGTGAGAAGTTTGTGTTTCAGAAGTTCAGTTCGGTGGTTAAGCTAAAGCATGTCCTTGGTTATTTCTTGCAAGATCCAGTTTATGTTTAGAAAAAATGTTTTTGTTCCAACGTTCACGCAAACATGATACTCAAAACACATTTGTTGATAACCTTATCCTATCAGACGCTGTTCGATTCAATTAGCAAGGGAATGTACGATTTGTATCTTCTCTTCTTAATCTACCTTATTTAAACATTCATCAAACCATCTAACCTTTGTCCCGCATCTGTCACATTTTTCCAAACTTAGTAATTTATTATATTGGAAGAAAACCCACCCACACACGAATCATTACATCCTGGATTATCTTGTGATCTGTCATGAAAAAGGTGTGAGAACATCTTGATGTGAGCTTCGTAGCAGAGATTGGGTTAAATTGGGGTGGAGAAAGTGCTTCCTTTAAAAAAAATCTATTTGGTTCTATTGTATCAAACAGTTTTAAAAGGTGATGGCTATGGTAAAAAGGTGCTGGTACAGGTTGGTACCAGGTTTGGATGGGTGTCAGTAGCTCAGGTGATAGAAAGTTGCATTGTCTCTTAGCAAGACGCCTAACCCAAACTGCTCATTATGACCTTTCTGCTGCATTGCATTGTTGAATGTGTATATAAAAAACAAAAGTACCTAAAACTTGCCCTCTTCAACACAAGATCCCTCAACAATAAAAGCCTCATTCTCAACAAATGTATCATCGACAAGCAACTTGACCTCCTGTATAAATGAAACTTTGAAAAACCCCTGGACTACTTTGAACTCAACCAAACTACCCCTGTTGGATATTCTTAACTGGACAACCCACGCTCTGAGGGCAGAGGAGGGGGTATTGCTGCTGTTTACCATCAAGACCTCCAACCCCACCCACTCTCCATCCCTGCTGCCCCATCATTTGAACACCTGGCTTTCACACTACCATTTACATAAAGCTATTGCTCCCCCTCCTCTCCCACACACATGTTTCCATCAATGCAGTAACTGTACATTAGTGGGGAAGGTTTGGTTGGAGAATAGTATGATATCTCCAGGGGTTATCATGAGGAATGTGTCACTTTGTGAAGGATGGTGGTGAGAATGGGGAACAGTGGTGGTCCCAGGGTATAAAAAAACGATCAAGTGGTCCCCATGATGTAAGCAATGTGTGTTTGTGTGTACATGTGTGTGTCTAAAGGTCATTTCAAAGACACCAATCTGATAAAAATGAATAAAAACATTAAAATAAATGTGCTTTTTAAAAAATGTCTTCCACTTTCCACCCTCCACCTTGATTGTCCTCTCTGCATAATGAGATCCTGGTATGGTACATTGTCTGCACACATAATTACATATTTTCTTCTGGTATTTTATGCACGTATCTTTGGCCTGTGACTCAGCTACACATCCCAGGTGAGTGTTTCCTTGGTTTCCATGTAAACCAGGAAGCCTTATTCACTCCCATTGCTTTGATTCAAGATTATAGAGACAAAATCGCCTTGTGTTACTCCCCCATTCACATCCACAGTTTAAATTGAACAGGAATAAGATAAATACAAGTGAAACAAAATAGAAAAACATTGGGTGGGACAAAAGAAAATGACACAATAAATAAACATTATCCTCCTTTAAGCATTTCAAGTAATTATGGATTCCTGATATGTGTTTGTGTTATTGAATTGAATAAATAAGGTTTAAACTGTTTACTGGTGTTTGGTGTCACGTGGTGGCTTTTGTTGAAGTGTTGGAAGAAACCGTTTTTATCTTTGTGAGAGGTTTCAGCCTAGAGTAGGGACGTTTATTTTGACTTAATAGCTGACCAATAACCACCATTAAGCCTTAATCTATAACAATAAATGTGCTACAAGCTGACGAAAGTCTGTGACCCGTACAAGGACTACCGGTATGCTTACTTTACCGAAGATATACTTGAATAGTTCGAACCTGTTAAATCCAGTGTGGTCCGAGTATTTTTATGTGTCGCCTTGCAACGTGTGTGAGCCTTTGTGAGCAGGGCTTGGAAGAAATGGCCCTGGCATTTTGGCCCAGACCAGTCAACCACAATCTTCGGATAATAAATTGTGTGCGCCGCAAAATGCGCCCTGCTGGGAGTTTTCTATGGTTGCGGCCCAATATTCCTTTTTGCTGAGGAAGGTTCCTTACTGAATGAAATTACCCGGAAGTATCTACGTGGCAGCCATGATAACAGGTGTCCGAATTCTCAAAATGCTCAGGAAATATTCCTTTCTTATCTCTTTTAGTGCAGGGTATACTAGACCATCCTTTTAAGAAAGGAAAGGAGATATTGCCGACCCACAAAACCTTGTAGCAGAATATTTAAAACGCACCAATCGGCCTTTCACATGTACACAACAATCGAACAATGACCGTTTAATTCATGCAATCATAGTAATTCGGATCTATGACCATAAACATGAGTGGTCAGGCATCAGCAACCTTTATCAACGTGAAAAATATTTTGTTTCCCTTTTGTGATTTTTTTTTCTATTCCAACCCTGGTAATGAAGATATTTGGTATTTAGGTTCTCCCCGTTTATGCAGCTTGCATGAAACGCAGTAAGAACGCACAAAGGAAAGTATCTAAGATAAGCTTTTAGAAGTCCATCTTCGGAGTGTTGTATTTTCATCACGTCAGACCCCTGTTTATAGCGTCCGCCGTTGCATAATTCCGTAGCCTACAGGAAGTAAGTGTAATCTGATCTCTTAAGGTACGGCCACACCAAACGCGTCACCTGCGTACCACGCGTATAAAATCGGCAATTTTTCCATAGGGAAGCATTGGTGTACGCTCGTATGAGGTGCGTACAGCGTATCATGCGTACCAAGCAACATTTTACTCGCTGTAGGGGCGTATGAGGCGCGTACATATACGCGCGTGTATATACGCGCGCACATATACGCGCGTACATATACGCGCGTACATGTACGCGAGGAGTTAAAAAAATTGAACTTTTTATGCTCATACGCGCCGCAATAGCCAATCAGCGTTGAGCTTGACCCGACGTCACTGGCAGAGAGTAGTGAGCTTGGACAGAAGCATACGGCCGACATCTTTCTTTATTCTGTGTGGAAATAGTAACATAGTTACGCCATTAAATGCTTTTATGGAAACATTTTTAGCGAGAAATGTGCATTTTACTTTCATAATGTTCGCTCGGTGAATGTGAAGGATGTTTGGTTTGATAGTTATGACGAAGAGGGAACGCTCCGTTCACTTGCATGGACAGAGTCTCTGGTTACTAAAGCAACCTCAACGTCTTGGCGGACTATATATCTGCTGATCAACACTACGAATGCTGGAAACACACCAGACACACCATGTGAAGTTATTTAACCCGATTATTGTTATTTATATCCGAGATTACTTAATCTAACCCGATCTAAACTCTATCACCCAAACACGGCGACGTTTGGGTTTCCTACCTCGGACTCCAGAGCAGCCATGTCCATGGCAGCCACGGCCGGCAACTTTCTTTATTCTGAGTGGAAATAGTAACATAGTTACGCCATTAAATGCGTTTATGGAAACATTTCTAGCGAGAAATGTGCATTTTACTCTCATAATGTTCGCTCGGTGAATGTGAAGGATGTTTGGTTTGATAGTTATGACGAAGAGTGAACGCTCCGTTCACTTGCATGGACAGAGTCTCTGATTGCTAAGCAACCTCAACGTCTTGGCGGACTATTTCTCTGCTGATCAACACTACGAATGCTGGAAACACACCAGACACACCATGTGAAGTTATTTAACCCGATTATTGTTATTTATATCCGAGATTATTTAATCTAACCCGATCTAAACTCTATCACCCAAACACGGCGACGTTTGGGTTTCCTACCTCGGACTCCAGAGCAGCCATGTCCATGGCAGCCACGGCCGGCAACTTTCTTTATTCTGAGTGGAAATAGTAACATAGTTACGCCATTAAATGCGTTTATGGAAACATTTCTAGCGAGAAATGTGCATTTTACTCTCATAATGTTCGCTCGGTGAATGTGAAGGATGTTTGGTTTGATAGTTATGACGAAGAGTGAACGCTCCGTTCACTTGCATGGACAGAGTCTCTGATTGCTAAGCAACCTCAACGTCTTGGCGGACTATTTCTCTGCTGATCAACACTACGAATGCTGGAAACACACCAGACACACCATGTGAAGTTATTTAACCCGATTATTGTTATTTATATCCGAGATTATTTAATCTAACCCGATCCAAGCTCTATCATCCATCCAAACACGGCGGCGTTTGGGTTTCCTTCCTCGGACTCCTTAATCCTCGGACTCCTTAAATGGTCAGATACGCGCGTATGCGTACACGCGTATCTGACCATTTTTGACACAAAATGGTCAAGCAACATTTTCGCTGCGTTACGCACGTACATGGTACGCGAGGTACGCGCTTGGTGTGTTCGCACCTTTAGTATTGCCGTTGCCTTTCCTTAAGGTGCGAACACACCAAGCGCGTACCTCGCGTACCATGTACGTGCGTAACGCAGCGAAAATGTTGCTTGACCATTTTGTGTAAAAAATGGTCAGATACGCGCGTATGCATACGCGCGTAGATGAGACCATCCAAAACTCCCCCCCCCCCCCCCCCCAGCCTGTGGCTGCGCTGGATTAAGGAGTCCGAGGAAGGAAACCCAAACGCCGCCGTGTTTGGATGGATGATAGAGCTTGGATCGGGTTAGATTAAATAATCTCGGATATAAATAACAATAATCGGGTTAAATAACTTCACATGGTGTGTCTGGTGTGTTTCCAGCATTCGTAGTGTTGATCAGCAGAGAAATAGTCCGCCAAGACGTTGAGGTTGCTTAGCAATCAGAGACTCTGTCCATGCAAGTGAACGGAGCGTTCACTCTTCGTCATAACTATCAAACCAAACATCCTTCACATTCACCGAGCGAACATTATGAGAGTAAAATGCACATTTCTCGCTAGAAATGTTTCCATAAACGCATTTAATGGCGTAACTATGTTACTATTTCCACTCAGAATAAAGAAAGTTGCCGGCCGTGGCTGCCATGGACATGGCTGCTCTGGAGTCCGAGGTAGGAAACCCAAACGTCGCCGTGTTTGGGTGATAGAGTTTAGATCGGGTTAGATTAAATAATCTCGGATATAAATAACAATAATCGGGTTAAATAACTTCACATGGTGTGTCTGGTGTGTTTCCAGCATTCGTAGTGTTGATCAGCAGATATATAGTCCGCCAAGACGTTGAGGTTGCTTAGTAACCAGAGACTCTGTCCATGCAAGTGAACGGAGCGTTCCCTCTTCGTCATAACTATCAAACAAAACATCCTTCACATTCACCGAGCGAACATTATGAAAGTAAAATGCACATTTCTCGCTAAAAATGTTTCCATAAAAGCATTTAATGGCGTAACTATGTTACTATTTCCACACAGAATAAAGAAAGATGTCGGCCGTATGCTTCTGTCCAAGCTCACTACTCTCTGCCAGTGACGTCGGGTCAAGCTCAACGCTGATTGGCTATTGCGGCGCGTATGACTGTAAAAAGTTCAATTTTTTGAACTCCTCGCGTACATGTACGCCGCGCGTATATATACGCGCGTATATGTACGCGCCTCATACGCCCCTACAGCGAGTAAAATGTTGCTTGGTACGCATGATACGCGTGTACGCACCTCATACGCGCGTACACCAATGCTTCCCTATGGAAAAATTGCCGATTTTATACGCGTGGTACGCAGGTGACGCGTTTGGTGTGGCCGTACCTTTAGTCTTTATGAATCCTCCTACACATCTTTCCTTGACCTTATGACATATTCCATCGAGGTCATGGAAAAGTGGTCAGGAAAGGACAGAAGACGTACATTTGAGTATTCGGCCGCAGCCTTTGTGTCGGCCAGCACCAGAAAACACTTGTGTACTTCCACTGTATCAATCTTCCTAACCTTAAAGCACACTTTAATAGAAAATGCTCTACAAAGTGGTAGAAAAATAAACAGGAAACAGTGATGAACATTTCCTTAACAATTAAAAAATAGAAATTATTGTTAAAGTATATCGTTTTTATTTGTATTTACTTCCCTTCCCTTTAGTGTGTTATATAGCCTCTTTTATACATGCATAAGGTCTGCTAAGGTACAAAGCTCAAAGTCAACATCGGAGGAGAGACCTCTCTTCCATTGAAGAAATCTCTGCTTAACTGCCAACAGCTCATTTGCAGTCAGCTTTAACTTCTGTGGTTTTGTTATGTCAAGAAATCATTGTTTCCAGTAGTCAGTGTTTCAATGTCTCTTTGTAATCACTGATGTGTGCTTATGGTAACGCTCGGTAAAGGTGGCAGCTAGATCTGGAAATGATGGTCTTCAGCCTGAATTATCTGGTGTTTGGACACACAGGCCCTTCCACAGGATGATCAGAAAGAGCCCAAACCACCCCAAAGCTACTAAACTATGTGAATGGGATTAAAGTTGGCTTGAAAGTAGCTGCAGAGTTTGCATAATACAAACTTGCATGCACACAAAAGAAAAGGAAGCGTCTTTAACGCTGTGCTGAGAAACTTATATTTTGCACATCATACAGTAAACATTGTAAAAAAATCTAATCTAGTTCCACGTATGGAAGACTGTATTGACCAAGTTGCTTCTGCCAAATTCTTTTGCATGTGCCAAAGAGTTCGCAAAATGTCTACTTTTATTACAGCATCTGGTCTTTATTCACACAAAGCAATGCCGTTTGGGTTTAGAAATGCTCCAGTGACCTTTTAACAGTTAATGCACATGGTGGTGGGCGACTGAAGTTTGTGCAGTATATTTAGATGAAGTCATCTATAAAGACCCCTGGGCAACTCATCCTCAGCGCTCTGTTCTGCTGCTTGGCTGGCGTGTGTCTCACCTTTAACCTTGCCAAGTGCAAGTTTGCAAGTGCGATGGGAACAAACCACGGTCGAGTCGTCGGACATGTGCAACCCTCCCTGGTGCGCCGGTTCAAAGTTGAAATATTTTAAACAACGATGCCAGTCCCCTCTGTAGTAACGTGTAGCGAGGTTGGGTGCCGCTTTCCTATATAGTAACAATTGAGTGGGTTGCGCACACTGTCTTAATTGATCTAAATTGAACCCACTTTAACCTTTTTAAAATAATTGATCAAATGATGAGAGAGTAGAGAGACAGACACAAGCCGATTATGGAGAGCGAGTAGAGACAGCAGCAGATGATGGAGAAAGAGACAGCAGCAGAATGGAGAGCGAGAAGAGGCGACAGCAGATGATGAGAGAGAGACAGCAGCAGAATGGAGAGCGAGAAGAGAGACAGCACCAGATGATTGAGAAAGAGACAGCAACAGATGAAAGAGAGAGAGACAGCGGCAGATGATGAAAGAGAGAGACAGCAACAGACGATAGAGAGAGAGACAGAGGCAGATGATGAAAGAGAGAGACAACAAAGGATAATTGAGAGAGACAAAAGAGCAGTACTAAAGCAAATTAACTGTAAAATGGTGTGCGTGTGCGTGTGCGTGTGCGTGTGTGCAAGCAAATCTATTCTTCAAATAAACATGAATGTATTTGACTGTTTTTGTCTGGTACTAGAATGTCAATACAAAATTAATGAAATAATTTGTGGAATATTCTGTTAGTACTATACAGTACTATATTAGTACTAAAATCTTGTTTTTTTAAATAACCTGTTGGGGACCAGAAGAACATATCACATGTATGTAAATTGTGGTTAATTTAACCACTTATTACACTCATAGAAGTTGGCAGAGCAGTGGGCTGGACATAACACAATCCAGCACACTCAATTTAAGAATATGGTATGCAATGAGGAAAGAACATTTCAAAAGAATCATATATGTGTGTTAATGTTTAGCCATGCATAATAAAAGCTCTGATATTTTTTTGCAATATATTCATGATGACAGTTATTCTGAAGGACACCAAAGGCGCTTTCTAAGGATTTGACTTGGTTATTAAAGGTGACATATTATACCAATATCCTGAGAGTGTGATTAGCCATTACACGCCTTTTTGGAAGTCTGCCTCTGACATCACAAGTGGGCATGTCCATAGATGTGTGCTGGATACCCAATGTACTGTAGCAAATGCAGCTCATTTATCCGTCATACATCTAGGTGGACACGCCCAAATGTGATATTACAAGAGGCAGATTTTCTAAATGGCTTTAATGGCTAATCCCACCTGGTGGTATAATATGTGTATGTCACCTTTAAGCATGAGTTTAGGTATGTCCGTGCCTTTGCGCTCTTGTTAAGGGAGATCACAACCATTGGTTGGTATATAGGAGTCATGCGGGACGCGTGACGGGTGAAACCAATTTTTTCATAAATATTATGTGCACAGCGTTGTCAATGACCAGCATGTTCATTGTTGTGTATAGGCGAAATTATGGTGATTCTGCATGTTCATATATACAGCATTTACAGTAGCCTATATTCTGTGGCTGTGGAAGCTGTCTTGATACGTTGTAGATCAGTGGTTCTCAATCTTTTTTGAGCCAACGGCCCCCTGACTTTACCCTGATCCTCTGGCGCCCCCCCCATAATTTTTTTAAAATAACATAACAACTGCTGCTGCCGCCGAAAGTTTCAGCACGGGGAAAGCTGAGCGGTAGGCAAAAATCTGTGCGCTTTCACGTGGGCGGCAACCGCTTCCTGGTTTACAGCCGCTTTTGTAACCTCCTCCCCTCTACCGCCATTCCCTCATTGAAATGAATGGAGGCGGCGAGTTGCCGCGCAGCGGTGTGAAAGCAGCTTTACACTGTGCATAGACAGTATAAAGTAGCTGAGACGGTAGAGGGGTTAGAAACCAATGAATGAAAACCATGAAAGGTTAAAATCCCCCCCAAAAAATGGAAAAAAATCACGTTCCAAGCGCCCCCTAGGTTGTGCGCATTGAGAAACCATGTTGTAGATGAATGGTATTGCCATGTGGGCGGGGCTAGATGAAGCTGGACTATATATACCCTGCATGACAAGCATTTAGGGAGTTAGGGTAAGGCTACCTGGAGGGTAGACCTAATGCTGCGTTGGAGTATTCTCTGCGAACCGACTCGGATCTCGGATCTGACGCCACGCCCACACTTCAAGCGTTTTATTATTTCGCTCGGTCGTTGGAAAACATGGACGCCACCCGGAAAGCTGTTGTCGTGGTAGCATTGGCAGAGGACCAGGCGCTCCAAAATAAGTAGGCTATAGGCCATAGGCAGAGATACGGACGCAGTAAGGTATTGCAGTAATATGCCTTTTCAACCACCACAGTGGTCCAAGCACAATGAAAACAGTTCATTCTTCAAGTCACCCTGGGTGCAGCCATCTTGAATTCTGTCTCGGAATTTTGCTCGGTCACCACTGAGTTCAACTGAGATGGCGAGTTCGCCGTCCGAGGAAAAGGGGCAAGTTTGTGCGTGTCGCTAGGCAACGTCCTCGGAACTCCGAGACGGATGGATATTAAAACGCAGCATAAGGCTCTGTAAGAGCAGAGGGACTGTTTAGAGGTCGATATAGGCAATACAGGTTATACTGTTTGTTTTTATTAAAATATCTAGATCTCTATAAGTTTCGTCTCACAGAGGCTTTTTTTGGCCTGGCCAAGACGACATCCTGACTTTTGGATTTTCGGTGCCGTAAGTAGTAAACGATTATAAAAGCTACTTTAACGGCACCGACAATCCAAAACCCAAGTGAAATCTAGATGTAAAGAGTGTGTAGTTCAAAACGTGAGCAGCTTTTACTTCTCCGCCACCTACAGAGTTTGATCATATTAATGTAATAATATGTTGAGACAAGTGTCCATTTGTCTCTTATTATGATTAATCTTGCGGAATGCATTTCACGTTTGATTGTTTATATGAGCATAGTTGGTTAGGATTTTTTGTTGTTAATGTCATCCTTCACAAGGGTAATCCAAATGGCTGCAAGGGTGACAGACACATAAAGAAACTCGGAGGCAAAGCTATATTCACAATAGGACTACTGCTAACAACTTTAATTGGTTGTTATCTTTTGTACTGATGAAAGTACTATTTGGCCAAAAAAAAAATGCATGTTTTTTTTAAATCCTCTGTTTTTTGAAAAGCCACTCCTGATCATTTTTGGCATGATCACACCCTTCTTCAACAACAGTTCATCCCCACAACAATGTAGATGAGAAGAGTGTGTCGGCAAAGGAGTAGACGCGAGGGAGGATTTCAGTCTTAGATACAGAAGGTCCCTACAAGCCTCTAATCTCGTCGCTCAGTTACAATGTCGGTTAATACACACCGAGAGGCCGTTACGTCGGATTCCGATGAGGACGCTATCCCTCCATCTCCTGCTGTATCGCGTAGGAGTTCGAGAATCCAACTAAGATCGGCTTCTTGGGCGTCTTGGCCAACCAAAAAACAGCTGGAACTCCTGACTCAAGAAGGCGTCCCAGTGGAAGTCGGCTTGTCACGGGCGGATGCCCTGCAGCTTGCCGACACAGCGCTGGGGAAACATCTCCACGCTCCACTCTCTCCAACGTTCGCTCCGGATGCCGCCGCCGCTGGCTCCGCTGCTGCGACTTCTACGAAACCCGGCAAAAAGCGTGCTGGTCGGCCTACTACCTCCGGCCCGGGCAAGCGAGCACGGAAAGCCGGTAATTTCGGTCCACGGGATCCTCAACAACACCCCCAACAAGTCCCCGACGCAGACCTCCGCCAGGTTCTACACACCCTCGCCGAGTCGGTGCAAAGCCTCGGCGCCAGGATGGATGCCGTTGAAACACCAGGCGGTATTCCCGGACGGGTCCAGGCCCCCAACCCGCTGTTGTTAATCGCCACTGCGCCTTTCTCTTTTCAGCAACCATCCGGCTCTGCTCCCTCCGCCTTCACAGGCTACGCACCTGGCACGTGCTCTGGTACCACGGCTACTGCAGCCCCCTTTCGCGTATTCTCTCGCTACAGCTCTACCAGTCCAGCTTCAGGGTTGGAGTTTTATTACGCCCGCCGCGGCTACGGTTTCCCAGACCACAAAAAATAACATACTCCAGGGCAGAGATGTCAATCTCGCGGGCTTACTGTTACCCTCCCCCGCAATAGAGCGCCAATGGGTTGAGTGCGGTGACGTGTCCGTTCTTTTAAAAACTTCAGATCCTAGACTTACGCGCAATCTTTCTTTCGATGAGTTTGTCATCACATTTGGGATTTACAGAGACATTATGTGCCAAGTTTATCCTGATAGGAGGGCGGAACTTGACGCTTACCTCGCTATTATTGCCGACCTCAACCAGCGCTACGGGGGAACGTTATTCTACGAATATCACAAAGCATTCTCTGCCAAGTCGGCCCAATGGATCGCCATGCTTAACGTGAGGATTGAATTGGTCCACTACGGACACCGAGCTTCTGCTCCACCACTTCGGTGGCCATCAGTCAATTTCATGTGCTATCTGTAGTTCCCACGGGCACACAACGGTGCTCTGTCCCAAGACCGCTACTACCGCCCCCGTCTATGCCTCTAAAACGCCACTCGTCCACGGCGACGTTAACGTAAGACAACCGTGCGATCGTCTCGGACGGGCTATCGTTTCGTTCAATGGGCGGCCCATCTGTAATAATTTTAATGAATCTGCCTGTTCTTACTATCAATGTAAATTCTCCAACATCTGCAGCTTTTGCAGGGACCCGCACCCGAAATCCACCTGCCCCCGCCGCCAAAGGCCGGCAATTGAAGGGAGGGGCCATCCCTCCAAGAGATTCTAAAATCTCACCCATCTACCCCAATCAACATTGCTTCTCTAGCATCATTAGCATGCATGTTGGATGGCTAGGGTGTAGGTCTGGGAAGAACTTCAGGCCAAAATCTTGCAAGCGAGCCGCTGGGTGAGGTGCAACGAGATGGAGCACTTGCTGAGTCATTTCCTGTCGGGCTGGAACCACAGGTTGAAGCGTATGCGTCCTTTGAGACCCCCTTTGATATATAAGAGACCCCAAGGTACAGCTTACTTAAATTTTCTCGACTCAGTCACCTATTGCATCACTTCCTTTAGGGCTTCCGCCTCCTAATTGATCATTGTATTATAATTGAATGCCCTCTTTCATATACAGGTCCTTCTCAAAAAATTAGCATATTGTGATAAAGTTCATTATTTTCCATAATGTAATGATAAAAATTAAACTTTCATATATTTTAGATTCATTGCACACCAACTGAAATATTTCAGGTCTTTTATTGTTTTAATACTGATGATTTTGGCATACAGCTCATGAAAACCCAAAATTCCTATCTCAAAAAATTGGCATATTTCATCCGACCAATAAAAGAAAAGTGTTTTTAATACAAAAAAAGTCAACCTTCAAATAATTATGTTCAGTTATGCACTCAATACTTGGTCGGGAATCCTTTTGCAGAAATGACTGCTTCAATGCGGCGTGGCATGGAGGCAATCAGCCTGTGGCACTGCTGAGGTCTTATGGAGGCCCAGGATGCTTCGATAGCGGCCTTAAGCTCATCCAGAGTGTTGGGTCTTGCGTCTCTCAACTTTCTCTTCACAATATCCCACAGATTCTCTATGGGGTTCAGGTCAGGAGAGTTGGCAGGCCAATTGAGCACAGTAATACCATGGTCAGTAAACCATTTACCAGTGGTTTTGGCACTGTGAGCAGGTGCCAGGTCGTGCTGAAAAATGAAATCTTCATCTCCATAAAGCTTTTCAGCAGATGGAAGCATGAAGTGCTCCAAAATCTCCTGGTAGCTAGCTGCATTGACCCTGCCCTTGATAAAACACAGTGGACCAACACCAGCAGCTGACATGGCACCCCAGACCATCACTGACTGTGGGTATTTGACACTGGACTTCAGGCATTTTGGCATTTCCTTCTCCCCAGTCTTCCTCCAGACTCTGGCACCTTGATTTCCGAATGACATGCAAAATTTGCTTTCATCCGAAAAAAGTACTTTGGACCACTGAGCAACAGTCCAGTGCTGCTTCTCTGTAGCCCAGGTCAGGCGCTTCTGCCGCTGTTTCTGATTCAAAAGTGGCTTGACCTGGGGAATGCGGCACCTGTAGCCCATTTCCTGCACACGCCTGTGCACGGTGGCTCTGGATGTTTCTACTCCAGACTCAGTCCACTGCTTCCGCAGGTCCCCCAAGGTCTGGAATCGGCCCTTCTCCACAATCTTCCTCAGGGTCCGGTCACCTCTTCTCGTCGTGCAGCGTTTTCTGCCACACTTTTTCCTTCCCACAGACTTCCCACTGAGGTGCCTTGATACGGCACTCTGGGAACAGCCTATTCGTTCAGAAATGTCTTTGTGTCTTACCCTCTTGCTTGAGGGTGTCAATGATGGCCTTCTGGACAGCAGTCAGGTCGGCAGTCTTACCCATGATTGCGGTTTTGAGTAATGAACCAGGCTGGGAGTTTTTAAAAGCCTCAGGAATCTTTTGCAGGTGTTTAGAGTTAATTCGTTGATTCAGATGATTAGGTTAATAGCTCATTTAGAGAACCTTTTCATGATATGCTAATTTTTTGAGATAGGAATTTTGGGTTTTCATGAGCTGTATGCCAAAATCATCAGTATTAAAACAATAAAAGACCTGAAATATTTCAGTTGGTGTGCAATGAATCTAAAATATCAGAAAGTTAAATTTTTATCATTACATTATGGAAAAGAATGAACTTTATCACAATATGCTAATTTTTTGAGAAGGACCTGTATATGATACCTCCACCACTGGGACGTGGCAACAATTCTCCAAATCCATATGGGGAGGGGGGGATGCCTGTGGACAGTAGGGGTGTACACTAGACATAAATAGGAAGCAAACTCAGGAGAAGGAATGACCTCTCACAAATATTTATTGAATAAATTGTTTCAAATAACCCTGCCTCGTTAAATCAATGAGCTTGGTGTTTTGCTTTCAAAAATAGGTTATAGAAGAAGTATAAACTGCAGAAAATGAAAACATCCAAGCTGCCTTTTAATGATACCTGGGAATATCTGTCTATTTTTTAACCATCGGACCCTAGTTTATGACAAAAACAACGCAATTGACGGCAGCTCCTTTGACGCGTGGTTTTTAGAGCCATGTAAGTATTAGAGGGGGCGGTCGATAGCAACCACCATAGCAACCATTACTGTCAAGTGACTGGATGCAGCCCCGTTGAAAAAAAATAGAATACCACCCTACACACTCGGGAGATTAATGATGTTTAAATGATTAGGACCATGAAGTCTTTATTTGCATGGGTTTACGTTTCGTTTTGTGTAGCATGGAAAAATCGGAGAAACACTCCCATTCAGAATGCATTAGTTTACATTTCGTTCTTTGAAGCACGGTTATTTTTATTTATTTAATTTCAGTTTTTGAGGAGCGGCTTCAAAGATGCACATTTTTCTGAAAAAATCCAATGGAAAAACCTGTTGGCTTTTTGTCAAGGGAACCTAGGGCGACGCTCACTTCCGGGTTGGCCAACACACGTCATCCCTCCACCACTCTATACTGTAAAAACACATGTTGAAGTTGAATGATAATGCATGAATTTATTCTTTATTCTGCCATAGTAACACGGTAAATAAATGGCAAAAAATGGGCTGAGAACAAATTCGTATATGTTCAATAAAACATAATCACGGACAAAATACGTTTTTTAGACAAACTTAATTGAGAATGCCGAATAGTTCTCTGGGAACGTAATTTTGATGAGAAAGGGTTGCTCTGTCTGTCTTGGTCTCTATAGCAACGACCTCAGCTACCCAGCACTGATCAAAAAAACGATTGTTTCTCTCAATAAAAGCACAAAACAGGACAACTGATGCCCATAAACTTAACCCACACATGTTGTGTAATTAACAAGGACACGTTGGTGTAGTTGTGTTGAGGAATGTCACAGATTTCACTGTGAAATCGCTGTTAATGTGCAGCCATCGGGTCTTCCGTTAGCCAATGGGATGAATGAATGCTCATAGCTTCTAGCTTCATACATTGCCGTGGAGGGATTACATTGCAATGAGTGGAAAACCCCCTGCGTCGAAAAAAGAAGCACATGGTCCTGCGTTAGCCAATGGGATGAATGCTCATAGCGTCTCTATGTGCAGCCATCGGGTCCCCCGTGAAGGGGTTACATTGTAACGAGTTGAAAACCCCATACGTCGAAAAAAGAAGCGCAAGGGTACCCTTTTGCGTCAGAAACTGAAGCCAAAGTCACTGACCGTTCGTCAAAAATCGACGCGTTCGGAGTGAGAATGTGTTGGTTTATAACGTCTGGAGTCACTCAACGTGAAATGCTCTCGCTCCTAGGTCACCTGAATTTCGCTATGCGTATCATACCACAAGGGCGCTCGTTCATCTCTCGCCTCCTAGATCTGGCACATTCGGTCCCAAAACTGAACGACGTGATACACCTCAACGAAGGCTGCAGGTCCGATCTCAAATTCTGGTCGTTCTTCATCGCTAACTGGAACGGAATTTCCTTCTTCTACAACGACACGCCCGAATCATCTGATTCTCTTGAACTATTCACCGATGCGGCCCCCTCGGTCGGGTTCGGGGGTTTCTTCCAAGGGCAATGGTTCGCTGGGAGATGGCCAGTCGAATTCCGCACATTCGCCCTCGGGTCAGAGTCGTCTGCGTTGTTCGAGCTCTACCCTATTGTGGCAGCTAGCGTTCTGTGGGGCCAAGCATGGCGGCGTAAACGTATCACCATGTTTTGCGATAACGAAGCAGTGGTGGCTATCATTAATAAAAAGCGATCTGCATGCCCCACTATCATGTCCATGCTCAGACGTCTCACATGGCAGTCCGTCACTCTCAATTTCATTATTAATGCTGTGCATATACCCGGTCACCATAATAGCCTTGCTGATTCTCTCTCTCGTTTCTGTTTCCAGGAATTCAGACGTCTATGCCCCGCAGCGAATACGGACCCAATAATCAGCCCACCCTTCCACGAACTCCGGCTGGATTAGGCAATAGGCTAAATTCGCTGCTAGACTCCGCGAGTGCTTTTATGGCAAAAGCTCTAGCGCCATCTACCCTCAAAGCTTATAGCTACGCGTGGTCCCCGTTTAATTTATTTTGCATTTCCATGCACGTTTCAGTTCTTCCAGTGTCGGTACCTATCGTCTGCGCTTTTATCGTCCACTGCTTCGAATCTCGTAGACATAAATTGTCTACGATTCGTGGGAATATAGCTGGTATTCAATTGTATGCAAGATGCCAAGATCCCGGCTCTCCCAGTCTATTTTCGGCTCCCGCAATCCGTCTCTTATTGAAGGGCATGTATAAATCGGTGCCAAAAGTACCAGACAAACGCTCTCCTGTCACTCAAATATTTTGAACAGATTAGTGTGCTCTCTCAGAGCTGGGAAATTCCATCCTTATTTTAACATATTACTTGAGACAGTGTTTCTCACAGCGTTCTACGGGTTCATGCGTCCAGGGGAATATACGTCTCCTACTCAGACTTTTTCCCCTACACGGGGCCTGGCTTTCGCTGATGTCACCTTCTCTGCAAGGCATTTTTCCATCTTTTTAAAACGGTCTAAAAGCGATAGCCTAGGGGCAGGTGCTACTATTATCATTTCAAGAATCAACAACTCTCTCTGCCCTTACGCTTCCATGCTCCTTTACCTCAAGCTCAACGCACGTCCCCTGAATCACCTGTTTATTTTGCCTAACGGCCGGCCAATGACTAAAGAGTGGTTCAGAGTCCATCTCGCGAAGGTGGTAGAAGGGTGCGGCCTACCATCTCCCCTCTACACTGGCCACTCCTTCCGGATTGGAGCGGCAACCACAGCCGCTGAACAAGGGTTGCCGGATGCGTCTATCAAACGGCTGGGAAGGTGGTCTTCCACAGCCTACGAATCCTACATCCGGTCGAATTCAAGGTTCTTCCTTCAAGCGCACACGATGTCGGTCAAGGCAGGTTTAACACGTTTGCAACTGTAGCTGTTTCTGGCGGCCTGTTTCCATTCTAGGTTTAGTCTAGTCTTAGTGTCAAGCTGTCATTTTAGTTTTTTAGTTTTAGTCACATCTATATTCTTTCCAGTGTTATCGAAATATATTGCACTATGTATTTAATTACAGTTATTGTCACACGCCCAGCATTCACGTTGCGTCCCGTCTCGTTTTTCTCACGCGATAAAGGTTCGTGATGACGACATTTTGTCATTATTTTCGTTGCCTAAAGCAACACTATTTGCAACTACTGGTGGTGGTGGTTATCAGGTACTAAACTCATGAAGCAAAATTCGGTTTCATAACTCAGGTTAACCTGCAGCAACCCCGGCGAGTGTGACCACGTCGGTGATCATCTAGAAAACACTCTTGAGTTCGCTGTCACGCCAGTGGCGTAACATAGGAAAAATAAAACTCAAGGTTTGCAGCGGCAACCCCGGTGAGTGCGTTGACCACGTCGGTGGTAACAACTCGGGCACTCGTGAGTATGACCACGTCGGTGGCACGTTAACTAATACTCATGGTTTGACTGCAGTAACCCCAGTGAGTGTGTTGCCCACGTCGGTGGGAACAACTCAAGCACTCGTGAGTTTGTTGCGCACGTCGGTGCGGTACAACACAGAACTCTACGTTCGCTCCAGCAACCCCGGTGAGTGCGTTGCCCACGTCGGTGGGAACAACACTCGTGAGTTCGTTGCACACGTCGGTGTGGTACAACACAGAACTCCACGTTCGCTGCAGCAACCCTGGTAGTGCGTTGACCACGTCGTTGGGCACAACTCAGGCACATGCGAATTTAATTACCACGCCGGTGGCATAATATCAAACGCTCATTCATTGACCACGTCGGTGTTCAACACGGAAGTACACAATATTTGCTGCAGCAACACCAGTGAGTGCGTGACCACGTCGGTGGCACAGCAAGGGCACTCGTGAGTTCGTTGACCACGTCGGTGTTCAACACGGAAGTACACAATATTTGCTGCAGCAACACCGGTGAGTGCGTGACCACGTCGGTGGCACAGCAAGGGCACTCGTGAGTTTGTTGACCACATCGGTTGTTCAACATGAAAGCACTCAGGTCACGCAGCGACCCCAGAGAGTGAATCGACCACGGCTGTTGGTACAGCACGAAAGCACCCGTGGCTCGCTGCTTAACAGCTGCAGAGTGCTCTTAATTTCAACTGATCTCGCTGTCTGTATTTTTAAGCTCAGCTGCTTTTTACGTGATTCATCGATCTCGCTGACGGTTTTTAAGCTTATCGTTTTACGGGATTTATGATTGACCCTTAATATGTTCCAGAAGCAGTATAGATCCTTGTCCCCTTCTTCTAGGGCGGGTATGTATGGTCTCATTACCCCCTTTTCGCTATTCTATTTTTGGTCCCGGCAGGACATGCCGAGTTATCACCTATTTCCGGCGTAGGCCTTCGTCCTCTCTTTTGGGGAAGGCTCCGCCCCTGCTAGTCCTGGCAGGATACGCCGAGTCCGCACGTCATCCTGGATCAGTGACGGGGCTCATGCCAAAGATTTACCATGCAAAATATTCCCATGTCGTTATTTAAATAAATCCTGTTCATACTTATCGGTGATCGAGTCTTTATGGGAGAAATGTTAAGCTTGCTGGTAGTTCTACCAGGAGGACTCAAATCACGCGCGGCTGGCCGCAAATCACCAGCTACCAATCACCTGCCTACACCTGCTCTATAAAGAGTAGTCTAACATATGTCTTTGCTGCTCAGGTCTTCGTTTCGATGCACCTCCATCCACCCCACCACCACCAGGTCGGCCTCAGTCTACTTGTCCAGGGGAAGGCTCCGCCCCTGATAGTCCTGGCAGGATACGCCGAGTCAGCACGTCATCCTGGATCAGTGACGGGGCTCATGCCAAAGATTTACCATGCAAAATATTCCCATGTCGTTATTTAAATAAATCCTGTTCATACTTATCAGTGATCGAGTCTTTATGGGAGAACATGCAGTTGTACATTTAACAGCATGTGGAGCAACAAATGGCCCTTTGTTAAAGCAGGAACAAAGCCATAACATTTCTGGTGTGACATGCAAGCATGTGTTGGAATGCCTACATCAAGGGAGGACAGATGTACAGAGACACGGGATGGGGGAGCCATTTAAAAAAGAGTCTTGGACCATTTACAAAGAATAGACAGTTAATTTGCCCACAGATTGGGGAAATGTCCCAGCTTGACACTAGGTAATAAATAATATTTTTGACGTTCTTAGAAACTCATTTTAACTCTAATATAAATCCATTGGTTATTCTGCTGCATATTTGACAGATGAGAAGAGCTGAGGTGAAAGTGGCAGTCACAATTTGCCTCAGTTCTAAGATAGTCAAGATTTTGAAGGTTAATGAGAGAAATGGTAAGTTCACGGGTAAGAACTATTGATATGATGTCCAGAGGAGCCCCTATGCGCAAATGAGGCATTTTCATAAAAAAAGATGATGGCTGACGCTGATCTGTGAGATCAGCGTCAGCCATCATGTTACCCATAGTAATACTGTCGTGACTTATTTTGCGGTTGAAAAAAATATTCACAGTCTTTCGGGATATTGGCATTTTAGACACGCTCCCTCCATTGATTCCAAAAATAAAAGTCAGGGATCATCCAATAGCTTTACGGTATTTATCTCATCGAAAAAAGAAAACAAAGGATCAACATAAACCTTTTCTTACATATATATCAGAAGGGGTTGTCACTGAGCGGTTAAAAACTGTACCGCTTCCCGTCTACCTATTCACCTGTGGCTCCTCTCCTAAATACACACAGGTGCGCCTCATTAACCCGAATATGGCATCCCCAGCATTTCAAATGCAAAATGTTTTTACTAAATGAAAACAGATAAAAAAAACAATTAACTAAAATGACCAAGCCAAAACCATCTTGCATATTAATTAATAAATTAAACATAACATCAAACCAAATAATGGTTCTAACAAATACTTTTTCTCTAAGTTGTTGCCTATAACAGCCACAGCTGTACATTTACTTTAAAATAACCACTTGTAACAGACTTCTTGAAGCTGGGGGTGTCTCACCAGACTCTGGTAAGAAGTTACTTGCAGTTTGGACAGCAGACGATCAGGGCTGTGTGTGAATTGACACCATACCTACTAACAGCTAAGGGGTGATATCGGCCACTTGCAATTCAGGAAAAAGGTCAAACTTATCCTGGCCTTTTCATCTGTTGCCTCCACCCAGACTAACGCACATCGGCCTTGGGCTCTACGGGCTATCTTATGCTTGCTCGTCATACTAATAATTCATTATATTTATATAGCACTTTTCAATGACCCAAAGATGCTTAGAGTGAAGGGGGGGAACTAACTCACCACCACCAGTGTGTAGCACCCACTTGGGTGATGCACGGCTATGAAGGTATTATTGTAGCAAAAGTCTTTAGCACCTGTAACTGCAGAATTTGAATACTAAAGTCAGTAAAGCTGTGGTCGCATATAATTATTTTGCATGTGTACTCTAAAGTCACAAATGTGTAAGAGTACATTTGTAGTCGTAAATATTTTTTATACCATTGTAAACACAAAATAGGGTTTACGAGTACGCAAATCTGTGTTACAGGTGCACAAATCCTTTTGCTACAATTATTGCAGCGCAGTTGGTGCAAAACACATTCGCACACCCGTGTTTCATAATCTGAGAACATGCCCAAAAGGTGTGAATGCGTGAACCCAAATTTGAACTAATGCATCAGAAGTTGCATATCTGTGAAAAATTTCCTCAAAAATAAAATGATAAAGAACGCTATGTTAATTCAGCATTTTAATGAGCGAGCACAAATCCATTTTACAACTGCTCGAATCTGCTCCTGCAAGTCTCATCTGTGGGGTTTTTTGCAGGTTGTTTTGCACCACGTCTAGGTGGTAAATGTGTAGCAAAAGTATTCGTATCCGTAGATGCCAGAGCGTCCGTGGGTGGGACAAAATAGTCCCGCCCATAATTTCCTAATCCAATGAAAATCGCCGGCAGGGATGCATTTCTCAAATTACACTGGGACCCACCGCGTGCCAGCCATGGAGCTATAAAGATCGCAGCATACTCTGCGGCGCATCCTACTGAACGGAGGTGGGTATCCTACATTATGTTAAATGAAATGACTTAGTTCAAATGAATTCCCCCCAAAGTATTTCATTAACATGCCGAAAATGTCCTTCAATGTATTTTAATGGTCGCCATAACATAATTTCAGAAATGTTAATGCAATACTTTGGGGAGAATTCACTGGAACTAAGTCATTTAATTTAACATAATGTAGGATACCTACCTCCGTTCAGTAGGACGCCCTCTTCACTTCTCCAGAAAGAAACGTATCCCTGCGAGTATGCTGCGATCTTTATAGCTCCATGGCTGGCACGCAGTGGGTCCCATGCCGTGTTCCTATACCCGTACTTCCATGAGTACACTTAAAGTGAGTACTATCCGTACTCACTTGAGTACGTTAATTTTTCAGATGTGAGTGCTGTTCCAAATCGAGTACTCCGTGGTGCACTAACCGGAAATTACGATCACGACTGCCGCCGCGGCTCCTCCCCCGCAATAAACATCCCGCTTTGAACGGTGAACTCTTTACGCCTAGCAGCTATAAAAAGCTATAAAAACTACAAAATGACTATTAATGCAGGCTATGTGGAAAATGCGCCGACTTTGGCTCAGCCTCTTCCGCTACGTAGCTAATATGGCTGCGGTTGAGTACGGAAAGTGTCCTTTGATCCACACTTCACGATTAGCCCGTTTTGAGTACGACATCCGGGTCCTTGAAGTATACTTCTTTTCGCCGGATCTGAATTGGAACGTACTACGTACTCAAAATTTGGCTAGTAAGTACGGATAGTACGGGTATTGGAACAGTGTAATTTGAGAAATGCATCCCTGCCGGCGATTTTCATTGGATTAGGAAATGATGGGCGGGACTATTTTGTCCCGCCCACGGACGCTCTGGCATCTACGGATACGAATACTTTTGCTACACATTTACCACCTAGACGTGGTGCAAAACAACCTGCAAAAAAAAACACAGCTGAGACTTGCAGGAGCAGATTCGAGCAGTTGTAAAATGGATTTGTGCTCGCTCATTAAAATGCTGAATTAACATAGCGTACTTTATCATTTCATTTGTGAGGAAATTTTTCACAGATGTGCAACTTCTGATGCATTAGTTCAAATTTGGGTTTACGAATGCACACCTTTTGGGCATGTTCTCAGATTATGAAACACGGGTGTGCGAATGTGTTTTGCACCAACTGCACTGCAATAATTGTAGCAAAAGGATTTGTGCACCTGTAACACAGATTTGCGTACTCGTGGACCCTATTTTGTGTTTGCAATGGTATAAAAAATATTTACGACTACAAATGTACTGTTACACATTTGTGACTTTAGAGTACACATGCAAAATAAATATATACGACTTCAAATTTACTGTGACTTTAGTGTACGCATTCAAATTCTGCAGTTACAGGTGCTAAAGACTTTTGCTACAATAATACCTTCATACACGGCAGCCAATCTGCGCCAGAACGCTCGGCACACACCAGCTTGAGGTGGAGAGTGAGTGAATTAAAGATGAACTGAACTGAAATAATCACCATCGATAAATGATGTTAGTTATGTCAAAAAAAATACACAAAAAAAAAGATTTAGCAAATCAATATATAGCTTTTTTTAGCAACAAAAGAAAATGCGTCCGTTAGAATTAGAGCACCGACATTTTTGATGACGTCACTGGCATGGTAGGACTAGGTCGTTAATACAGACACGCAAACGTCTTCTACACTCCACAGCGGAAAATAATGATTTTAATATGGCTGGTTACGCGTTTGAGCCTGTGAGGGACATGTCTGTAGTGTCCGACTACCACCCGGTGGAGAGGGATCAATTACAGGCTGTGGAAGTGGCCATGCTGTCTCTAAAGGTGCGAACACACCAAGCGCGTACCTCGCGTATAGACGCGTATAAAATCGGCAATTTTTCCATAGGGAACCATTGGTTTACGCGCGTATGAGGTGCGTATCATGCGTACCAAGCAACATTTTACTCGCGTTAGGGGCGTATGAGGCACGTACATATACGCGCGTACATATACGCGCGTACGCGAGGAGTTCAAAAAATTTAACTTTTTACGCTCATACGCGTGATACTTAGCCGCAATAGCCAATCAGCGTGGAGCTTGACCCGACGTCACTGGCAGAGAGTAGTGACCCTTGCACAGAAGCATACGGCCGACATCTTTCTTTATTCTGGGTGGAAATAGTAACATAGTTACGCCATTAAATGCGTTTATGGAAACATTTTTAGCGAGAAATGTGCATTTTACTTTCATAATGTTCACTCGGTGAATGTGAAGGATGTTTGGTTTGATAGTTATGACGAAGAGTGAACGCTCCGTTCACTTGCATGGACAGAGTCTCTGGTTGCTAAGCAACCTCAACGTCTTGGCGGACTATTTCTCTGCCGATCAACACTACGAATGCTGGAAACACACCAGACACACCATGTGAAGTTATTCAACCCGATTATTGTTATTTATATCCGAGATTTATTTAATCTAACCCGATCCAAGCTCTATCATGCACCCAAACACGGCGGCGTTTGGGTTTCCTTCCTCGGACTCCTAAATCCAGCGCAGCCACAGGCGCGTAGCTGCGTACGTAGGACCATTTTTGACACAAAATGGTCAAGCAACATTTTAGCTGCGTATCGCGCGTACATGGTACGCGAGGTACGCGCTTGGTGTGTTCGCACCTTAAGGGACGTCCGAGCTTAGACGCTGGAGCATCCCATAAATAGCAACCACAAGTCAAAAACTATCCGTTTTCCTTTGATGCGTTTCAGGAATATCTCCATAAAGACGGACTCATTGCGGAAACGCATTGAGCTGTACAAACGCTGTAGTACCTACATATTCAAGGCGCTGGTTCTCCACAAAAAAAGTGGAGCGCATCAAGCATGCGCGCATCCAGCCTTTGCGTCGCTGTATAAAAACATTCAAGTTGAGGAGGAGATAGCAGTTGTTTGAGTAGAAACCCTTTTTAATGTACAGTTAGTAATTAAATTGACCAAGGGGCTGTATTTAAAGCAAAAAAAAAAATAATAAAAAAAGAAATTAACTTTCAACGCAACTCTAACGTCGCTTCAGGTGTCCACACGAATCCTAACACGAAATCGCATAGGTCCGGTTTTATTTGAAACCACTCTGGGACCATGGACCTATTAAAGAACATGGTTTATTATCTGCCTAATAACATGGTTATTAAAGACGTGGTTTCACCAAAAAATCGGTTCCGGGTGGACGGGACCTGAAAGACATGGACTTTGAGAGATACACCCGCGGATGAGCATAGATGCGAGGCGGATTCAAGAGTGTCACGTTTACTTTAGGTGGATTGGAGGTTTACTTTCTGGTGGATGTTGATGGATATTAAACAGATGGATATTGCAAAGATACATCTAACTATGAAAGTACTTCTTAACTCCCTCTGCATCAGGAATCGGCTGGTCGGCGAACATCAGGGTGAGTAGAAAGAGACATTTGTGGAATTTCTGTTTACAGACCCGCCGTGGTTTAATTAGCAGCTTGGAAACATAGATCTGTGATATAGTTGGAGGGTAATAGTTTATACACTTTATGGTCGGAGTGCTAGCTTGTGGAGATTGACATGACAGGGGCTATCGGAGGGTTAGCCAGTTTTAAGGCTGCCAGCCATGTATTAAGGGCTGGTTTCCAAAGGTAGCCTGTGGAAATGTATGACTACCCCAGCTGCCTTGGCCCTATATAATTCAACACTGCAGCCAGGGGCAATGCAGTATGATCCTCCTGTATACCTGGTTGTTTGCTTTTCCGTAGCCATTTCAGCGAGCCTCAGAGTCTGACTCATTACCAGCTATGGCTGCTAGAGCCACAGAGTAGGAGTAGGTTACCATGCCAGTAGTCTGGCTGAACGGAAGTGGACAGCGTCTATTGCCTAGCATCGGATTTGGCCGCGACTCCTCCCCTTCCGGTTGCTCCCCCTCAAACTCGGAAACTAGGCAGCATGGCGAGTTTTGAAGAGGACTTTGACGGCGCTGTAAAGTTGGCATGTTTGGCTCTTTCCGTCGAAAATTGCAAAGAACTGCAAAAGATTTGCTTGCAGCATTGGCTGAGGAAGAAAGATGTTCTATTTTGCATGGACACCGCTGCTGCTTCCCGGGCTTAGCCCCGCCCTAGACGATTGTGATTGGTTTAAAGAAATAAAAACAGGCCCGCCCAGTTTCCCCACGTATAGACGGCTCGAGGTAGCGTGGCTCCAGACCATTCAACTTGCTGTAGTTTGGTCTGGCTTTGCGAGACTACCATGCCAGTGACGTAGACGATTGTTGAAATCCAACATGGCGACGCCCAGAAACAAACATAACACTTTCACCTTACAAATTAATCCCTTATAGCAAGTTCAATTCAATTCAATTTTATTTGTATAGCCCTTAATCACCATTACAGTCTCAAAGGGCTAAACAGGCCAAATATTTATGACACCCCCCTTTACCCATGCCCCCACACGGGCAAGAAAAAACTCCCTTGAAATCAGCAAGGAAGAAATCTTGAAGAAACGCAGAGTAGGGGATCCCTTCTTCCAGGGATGGTCAGGAGTGCAATGGGTGCCACAATTGACATACAGGTAAATACATGCACATCATATTAAAATGGGGATGGGGTTCTGGCCGGTTATCCATGAGGAGAGTCCGGGCATCCAGTCCAGTACCCGCAACACACTAGAACAGACAGAATAGTGAATTAGAACGGAAAAGTACATAGTGGGAATGTATACTGTAATAAGAAAAGCACAAGCAAACAGAGTGGTCTTCACTTCGCATCTGTCGTTTTCACACTCCTATGTTCCAAATGCAAGATTGTAGAGGTGCGTTTTGAGCTTTCCTTTGAATGGCTCCACAGAGTCAGCTTCCCTGATCGCTGATGGCAGCCTATTCCATAGGAAGTGGGTTCGATAGGCAAACGCTCTGTCCAGCCGATTTCTTTTTAACCTTCGGCAATGAAAGAAGGTGGGAGGGACGAGAAGGACTATAAGGAATGATCAGGTCCTTCAAGTAGGATGGAGATAATCCATGCAAGGCTTTATAGGTTAGCAATAGCACCTTAAAGTCTGAACTGAAGGTTATTGGTAGCCAGTGCAGAGAGGCGAGAATAGGTGTGATATGATCAAACCTTCCCCTTCTCGTTTCTCTCGTTCGCGTTGTGTACAAGCTGTAGACTTTTTGTGGTAGAGTTCGGTAATCCCGAGAACAGTGCATTGCAATAGTCCAGTCTTGACGAAACAAATGCATGAATCAGTGTCTCTGTATCCGCTGCAGATAACATTTGTCTGATTCTTGCAATGTTTCTCAGACGGAAAAAGGCAATTCTAGTTATACTTCTGATATGTTGGTCAAAGCATAGTTGAGGGTCAAACAAACACCAAGATTTTTGACGGACGCACTCTGTGGGATGGCGAGGCCATCCAACCACAGAGAGTCATCCTCAAACTCTTTCCGGCCCCGCTTCGAGCCGATAATTATCAGCTCTGTCTTCCCAGTGTTAAGCTGTAGGAAGTTTTGTGACGTCCAGCCCTTCACATCAGCCAGACAGGACTCAACCCTTTGAATCTGGGCAGAGTCCCCGGAATCTACAGGAATGTAGAGCTGGGTGTCATCCGCGTAGCAGTGGAAACTAATTCCGAAGCTGCGGATAACGTCGCCCAGGGGAAGCATGTAGATTGCAAAAAGTAATGGACCAAGGACCGACCCTTGTGGTACGCCAAAGCGTAATTTGCAGTGCTTTGATTCTGAACCCGTCACTGCACTGGGGCATCGGGATTGATGAGGGAAGGGGCCAGAGGGAAGAGTACCACCTATTGGCCACCACCCAACCCCACTTCAGATCAGACGAGATCGGGCGTGTTCAAGGTGGTATGGCCGCTAGGAGTCATCTTCCCGTGTATCCTCAGTCATGATCCTGGACTCTGATGCTTGCTTCTTTGGTCTCCAGGCCGACCATACCCTCACAGCTCTTTGTCAGCCAGCATCTGTCCTCTTCTTCTCCCCAGGTTCAAACGTATATTAGATAAACACTTCACAACATCATTTTGGCTACTGCAATTGATGTCCATCCTCAATTATCAGTTTGAATTTGGCCTCATATTTGTAGATTCAATTGTTTAAGTGCTTCAACTCATGAAGTTGAAGCACTCATGTCTATTATGGAATGCCAATATTGATTACCCATTTTTTGTCTGCTCTGGACCTGACCCATGAATGTAAAAATCAAGAGTGCAATGAAAAATGTTCAATGGATTTTTTCCTCTATTATTCATTATGTTCTGGTCCTCCGATTTAAGGCTTAAATAAATTGGCCCAAAGCCCAATTTACTAATCCACCCCTCCTGTATATGATGGACATAAGTGGAAGGGGAGGTGGGGAAGCCATTAACTAAGTTAGTTAACCAAGGAGCTTCAAACATTGTATCGGCATCTTTCTCTGTTTTCTTTGCTATGCAGAAGTGTCTAATGTATGAATTAATTCATGATCTTGCACCATCATCACTTTAATGTCATTCTGCATGGTTAATGCTAGGGAGACTCAAACTTCAGTCAGAGTGGACTGTTCAGCTGTATTTAGGAAAACTGCTTTTGGACAATCATCATTTACAGGCAAAGCATAAATGGAACTCATTTCTCACCCATATCAGAGAATGCACAAGCCTCAATATATATATAAAAAACATTGCTCAAGAAAAATGTGATCACTAAGCTTAACCCTCAACTAACTGTATTCAAACACAACTATGTATGTTTATTTGGAATTGTACTATATTGTGTTAATAACTTCTTGCCCAGAGACTGCAGATTGTAATGGTTTTGTTGTGTTTTAAGTGTGAAATTGTGTTGTCATGGTATTACATTGTTTGTATGTATTTGACTTCGGAATGGGTGAACTTTACCGACTAGAGTGAGTCAGAAAGCCAAAACTTTAAACATTTAGATTCAATTTTGAGTAATTAAGAGACAATTAGAAAACGTTCATGAACAAGCCTTTTTAAATTACCTTTCAATGATACTCACTTTCCCTATGAATCGAGAATTACCCCTGGATAATTGTTCAGATCTTTGACACACTCACAGTAGATCAATTATTGGTAATGAAATTGTAAATATTGTAATATCGCTGTGAATCTCAGATCACAAATGATGACAGTCTCATATCATAAAGTTGAATGAATGGATGATGATACATCATCATCCATTCATTGTAATCCTAAATAACACAGGGTTTTAAATTGCATTGCATTTGTTGACTGTATTCCACGCAATTTGTCTACGTCTATTTTTCAGTAAGGACAAGGATATTGTGTCTAGACAGAATTCAGCTTTAAACTCTGCGCTGCTGTCTGACAATTTAAGCATACTGTGGCAGTATGATTGAACCGAGGTCTGGTTGTGAAAACAGACAGCAGACATGTTGTTGTTTCAAAGGTTTTATTCAAAATGGTAAGGGCAAAGGGGAGGGTGGAATCCAAGGTTTCCTGTGAGGTCTTCAGGGGTAAATTGGAGGCCGGTTCGACGACGAAGGAAAAGGGGTGAGATACATTAGGCTGCACACATAACAGGTTGCTCTTCTAAAGCGTCTCTTTTTTGTATTTGTTAACGATTGGGTTCCTCTTCAAGGCCACTGGCCACTTACCTTTCACTTAAGACCAAATCCAACGGGCGCTCGTCAAACCAACCCGCCCTCATTATTTCCGATGTACAAGCACACACCGGAGGCGGCTAGATGCGCGCTATCCTTCACGCCACTGTCCTATTCCCTAGCATCGCCGCCCCTGAAAAAGCTTTTTAGTACATCCCGGATACACGGTCCTGTACATACGGAGATTGTTGATGCACTAGATGAATAATTCAACAATGCAAAAAGAATGAGCAATGACAGTAACGTGTGTAAAGTGACTAAACCGTAAACAAAGTGCCCGATAGTAAATAAAGTAACTATGAATTAATGTTACTATCATTTAAAGCAGAAACAGTGGATCATGGGCATCAGGGCCATATATGTAGTCATAAAACAACGGGTATAACGTTATGGTGCCCTATACCGACTATGTTTGTTGATCTGCTACTTTAAAAGGGCGGAACTTAACGCACAAAAACTGCGCACTGTGGCGCCGGTGTGTAGCCACCTTTCAGGGTGCCACAGTCCTTCCTTTAGGGGAAAGTTTCTGTCTCCCATTGTAGCTGGTAAACTGGCTTATAGCCTCATGGCCAGCAGCTGTGGACTGAATAGTACTCATTGGCAATATTTTCTCCCCTTGTGTGGCTTTTATGGAAAGGTCTTTGTCAGTGGTTCTGGGGAATGAAGTAAACCTGTCACGATAATTTGGATCCATTTTTTCTTCCATCTCTCTGCACCTTTTAAGAGCGCAAAATGCATATTTATTCAATATTTCTATTTCATCAGGCATAGTTCCAGTGATTGATATTTGGCTCACATGGCTCCTTTGCATAAAGTCGCAGGGAATAACTAGTTTACTTTCCAAATGTCCTGTCTTTCAACAATTCTGGAAACGCTAGTGAATAACCAACTGAAATAGCACTCTATTCAATGTCCACATCAATCTGGTTTGAGAGCTAATCATAGCATAATTTCAGCTTTTAAGTATTAAATTATTTAGTTATATCAGTTTCATTACATTTTTTATTAATCTATGGTGTAAATTCAGCATCATTGATGGTCTCTGAGAATTTTATATAAAGATGGGGATGTGGATTGGGGATGTAAAATTTAGTGGAGGAATGACCCCTATGGTAAATTCTAACATTTGTAATAAACAAACAAACAGATAAATGCATTCAACGTTATTGGAACATGTGCTTGCGGACAATCTATAACATAACACGGTTGCCAACATAATATAATACAATACAAATCCAGCATATCGAAAAATAAAATGCTAGGTATCAAAGTATTTCTATCCTATATATGTTATTACCTTCTGTATTGGCTCAGACAACTCTAAATAGCAGAAAGGATTGCTTAATACCACTACTTCACATCACTACTTCCCCATAAGGTCCTTTCCAGCACAGCAAGGAGCAAGATGATGTAGTCTTTCTTCCAGAAAATAAAATGTGTTAAATTCAAGGAAACTATTTCATTGCTATTCCGAGAGAGCCAAGACCACACCTTTTCAACTATGGGAATCACAATGGGGGATCTGGCAAGAAAGAGAGATGGGGCGGTGTTCAGAGGTGATGTTTCATCGCTTCAAAAGCATAATGGACACAGAAAATAACTCCCGTTTGAGGCTTCAAAAGAGACACAGGAATAAGTGAGACATGAGGAAAAAATACGAAGGAAAGTGAGAGGAGGTGATCAGGAAATGTGTATTGTCTCTTGGGTTGCTGGTGGATTCCATCCTTACTGTCTCTTGTCAACGTAGCCTCTGTGCTTTGTTAAGGACTTCTTATCGCCTCGTCAATAAGAACAAAGTGGTTATTATATGGCATTATTAGGTTCATCCATCCGATGACTTCAATCCTGCAATCAATTCAGGCTGATATCAATCATAATAGGCCATGTCAAGGTAAATAGCAACACTTCTTATGGTTTAGCATATTATGATTGGTCCCTGAAGTCCTTCATTAGATGAAGAGACGAGCGCCGGAATCGGGGCAATATGATTAGGTGAACAAAATGCGCTGCAATAAACTTGGAATGTATACACTGATTATTAGAGTATATAAGACACTACCCAACATACTGCTATATTGTTAACATTAAGAGCTTAATAGCATTTAGCACAAAAGGTAGAAAATCTAAACACTTACTACGGAAATTAAACATCCATCCAAAAAATACTGGAGCCCTTCATCGCCGCTCAGCTCAAACGCTCCCTCCCTCCACACCAACCAACTTTTTGAAACATTCCATTCCCGCTAAAGAAACAAACCACAGTACAGAAACCACTCTACTTCAAGTCACCAAGGACCTCCTCATCTTCAACCTCAAACGGAAATTCTACATAAACATAACCGGTTCAGCACAAGTATGGTATAAATAATACCTCTGACAGATGTCCCATCATTTCCATCAATAAATGCTGATTTGATTATACATCTGTCCCCTATACATGGTCCCCTCCCCTTCATTGTTTTCATGCTCTCCCTAGGTCACATCAGACACTACCGCAGATTACAATTTCACTCAGCTGTACATCTCATCCAAGGCCATCAATTCTGCGACTCACCACCCTCACAAACTGCATCTCTGAAATAAAATACACGGGATGAACAGCAACAACTTGTAACATTAATTGGTTACTTATAATAGGTCGGAAATCCCGTTTTTGATCGTTTATCTATCACCAGTCTTTGTCACAACCTCACCTTCTCTGCTGCGGAAACACTTATTCACACATCCATAAGCTCCAGACCACTCCTCACTTTTAATTCCCTCAACAATCTTGCCCCCCTACCACATACCTGACACCTCCATGGTTGCCAAACGGAAATACAACTTCTTCGCCTGACCAACACCCGACCAACAGTTACTGTCAGCCATACATTTATTATTGCATATTATTGCCCAAAATAAATGCATTATTATTATTACTATGGCACTGTAGTAGTAGTAGTAGTAGTAGCTAAGCACATTTGGCCGAATATTAATAGTGTTCTTGGCCAAATGTATGTTAGTTATTAAATGTATATAGAATAAAATTCATCGACAACCAAAGGCAGTTGTCTCATCCATTTTACTTAAAAGACAAAACTATGCTGACACTACCATGTGTCTATATTACTCCTAGTGTCTCTAACACTAGAGGAAATGTTACCCATTTCAAGTTTAAATATTTTGTTTTATGTACAATATTTTATTTATTTTATTTCATGTCCCATATTTCACTCCACATGTTGAGCGAGTATGGTACATAGTGGAGCTTTAAACACATGAATACAGACTGAAACCAAATTTGTTCCCAGTGAAACCCAGTGGGATAAACAAAACTGATCTTAAGAAACATTGGATGCCAGAGTGAAAGTTCTGGCATTTAGACAGTGATAAAGTGATATTGTTAAAGGTCCCATGACATGAAAATCTCACTTTATGAGGTTTTCTAACATAAATATGAGTTCCCTTAGCCTGCCTATGGTCCCCCAATGGCTAAAACTTGCGTTTGGTGGAAAACGAGCACTAGCTGTTCTGCTCGCCTTTGAAAAAACGGAGGCTCAAGTGCGCTGATTTGGAATGTCTGTATTCATGACGTCATCAGGAATCTCAGCTCCTCCCTTTACCCTGCCTGGCCCGCCCAGAGACGTTGGCCCGCCAATGAGACTCGACCGTGCGAGCGCCACATGCGTGTGTGTGTGTGTGTGTGTGAATACACACACTGTAACGCAAGTGTTTCTTGTCGGTTCTTTGACGTGTCTTGTATTTCCACAACGAGACTGTTGTGGGGGTTATCTGAGCCATGGTTGAGAAGGAATTGGGGGAAAGGAACTTTGGCTTTGACTGGCTGAAGTACATGAACTGCGACATGCCGCCGGTTGCCGCGAGGCACCATCGCCCGGCAGCGGGCAGCCGGCAGCAGGCAGCGCCCGGTTCAGTCGACTTCAGGTTGATGTGAAAGTGGAAGAACCAGAGACGTTGCAGAACCCGACAAAGTCGTTTGTGATTCATAATATCGTCTGGAGGCGCACACAGCTTTTGGCCGTGATAATATGTATTAAATGATATAGATTTCTATGTATTATATGATATTATTTAGATATAGAGCTCCAGGACTGTAACGCAAGTGTTGTACACTTCCTTATTATTTGGATAACCGTTCTGCTTTTGGCGTTATGGCGCATAACACGTCGGACTCTCGTCTCTGGTATTTCTACAACGAGACTCGTATTGGGGGTTATCTCAGCCATGGTTGAGAAGGAATTGGGGGAAAGGAACTTTGGCTTTGACTGGCTGAAGTACATGAACTGCGTTATGCCGCCGGTTGCCGCGAGGCACCATCGCCCGGCAGCGGGCAGCCGGCAGCAGGCAGCGCGCGGTTCAGTCGACTTCAGGTTGATGTGAAAGTGGAAGAACCAGAGACGTCGCAGAACCCGACAAAGTCGTTTGTGATTCATTATATCGTCTGGAGGCGCACACAGCTTTTGGCCGTGATAATATGTATGAAATGATATAGATTTCTATGTATTATATGATATTATTTAGATATAGAGCTCCAGGACTGTAACGCAAGTGTTGTACACTTCCATGTTAATTGGATAAACGTTCTGTCGGACTCTCGTCTCTGGTATTTCTACAACAAGACTCGTATTGGGGGTTATCTCAGCCAAGGTTGAGAATGAATTGGGGGGAAGGAACTTTGGCTTTGACTCCCTCAAGAACATGAACCACGACATGGAGGAGAAAGGGATTGTTGGCGGTGAATGTCTCCAGCTTGAAACCCGCCTGAGGGACCACCGCCGGAGGCGGAGGTGCCTAAGCACTGCCCGGCAACGATCCCTTTCTCCTCCTTGTCGCGGTTCAGTCTACTTCACATTGATGAGGACGTTGAAGAAGCAGGAACGTCGGAGAACCCAACGCGGTCGTTTGAGATTCATAATATCGGCTCACACAGCTTTTGGCCGTTATAATATATATTATATGATATAGATATCTATGTAGGCTATATGATAATAATTAGATATAGAGCTCCAGGACTCCCGTGTGTTCTAGAATATTTACAGAACACGGCTAAAGGCTGTGTGCGCCTCGCCATTGCGATACATCCACTGTAAACAGAGCGCATGGTACCGTGGCTGCAAGCTGCTCAGGGCCACACCCCCACCCTCCGCCTCGCTCCTCCTCATTTGCATTATAGCTACAGACACCAAAACAGCGCATTTGGGGGAAGCTCAATGTGCGACTGGCTCGGACTGGCTGTAACTCTGCACCACGGCTGAATTTCGGGAACGTCTTTGAATACTGTGTTAGTTGCCCACTAATACCTATATTAAAGAATACATAAAATAGCATGTCATGGGACCTTTAAATATTGTTATTGATAACTATTGATTTTTTTTTATAGGCAATTAAGTGGCAACAGGATTCCACCTGGTACCGCAAAGTCCTTCGGTCTGTCATGATCTAGATTAATAACCTTGTCCGTGAGAATTCATTTTATCCCAATGAGATCTCTTAAAGTTGATCGTAGAAAAGATTTTTGTAAGGATCCATTAGTCATGTCATAAAAAATGTTGCGTAAAGACTGTTAGAGTGTTACGAACCCTCATTTATCTTAAGTTGGTATTCGTTTTTGTCTTTTGACTAGTGTTGAATTCGGCCTTTTCATAGCCTTCTAGTCTTGTTCGTCTCGTCATTTGTATAGCATGTACCGATTTTTGTGAGTGTGCGGATCAAGGTAAGTGTAACCCCGGGTACGTGGAGTTCCTGTAGGTAGACCGTCTTTTTTTTGTTGTTTTTCGGGCAATATCCGAGGAGGGGGTACTTGAATACCTCGAGCTCGGTACGGCCAGAAGACAAGACAGGGAAACAGTTTTCAGTTCAGGTAGGAGGGGTCTCCGCGGATCTGGTTAATTGCACTGTTCTGGGCACTCCTGTTTGAATGAAAACATTTTCGTGCTTGCCTTTGGTAGCACCTTGTTAAGGGGTTTATTTGTGCGCTGCAGCAGGCTTTTGTTCATAGCTTGATTGCGGTACACTTTCCCTGTGGTTAAAACGCCACCTTTTTAAGCTTTGCTTAAACACGTAGCTCAGGGCTACGTTCAACGAAATCGTTCTGATTTCCAGTGTGTCGCGTAAGGCACACTCCGAGAGAGCATATTTATTATTTATCTAGTTTTTACAATCGTTATCTGCTGGGGTAATTAAAGTAAACAACATGGGGAATGGCAGCGGTAAAAGAGTTCATCGATAAACCCGATGCGACGCTACTATCGGCGTTTACTAAGGATCAGCTGATTGAGTTGGCTACACATTATGGGGTTCCACTCTCGTATGATGCGAAGCGTAGGAAGTATACAATAATGAGTGCCTTAATCGACGGTCTGGTGGAGGAAGATATCATTTCTGAGCCCGAACACCCTCCTGGTCCAGGGGAGGAGTCCGATGACGCCCATGCACCGCCTAATGGAGCCGGTAGGGGTCGTCCTCCAACTCCAAAACCTAGGATATCTCCCGGTCGTGAGACGCCGGGGATTGGCCCAAAAATACAGGAGCTACAGCTTCGTAGGGATCTGGGGGAGTTAGAATTCCGTAGCTTCGTAGGGATCTGGGGGAGTTAGAATTCCTGACCCATAGCTCTGAGGAGCTATGGGTCAGAGTTCGTGAGCGAGAGCTTGCTTCTCAGCTGGAGATTGCAAAGTTGCAGTTTGCTGCTAGGAAGGAAGGCATCGAGATTCCGATGCAGTCATTCGATGTTGCGAGACATATTAAACTGGTTCCTCCGTTCAACGAGAAGGATGTAGACCGATATTTCGTCCACTTTGAGCGCGTTGATACCTCTCTGTCGTGGCCCAAGTTCGCTTGCCCACTCCTTCTCCAGTGTGTGTTGGTAGGAAGGACCCAGCAGGTATACTCATCCCTATCGGTTGAACAGAGCGCAGATTATGGTGGAGTAAAGGGTGCCATTCTGCGGGCATATGAGCTTGTGCCTGAAGCGTATAGGTTGCGGTTCAGACGCTACCGTAAAACGGATAGGCAGACGTATGTAGAATTCGCTCGAGAGAAAGAGCAGCTGTTTATTCGTTGGTGCGCTGGGCAAAATGTGGCAGATTATGCGCAGCTATGTCAACTCGTCCTGATGGAAGAGTTTAAAGACTGTCTCCCTGATGCCTTGTCTATGTACGTCAGCGAACAGAGGGCTACGACTCTCGAGAAAGCCTCTGTTCTGGCCGACGAGTATGACCTTACTCATAGAGTGCGTGACAAGCCGCGGAGGGTTGAGACCGTGAGCAGGCCGAACTCGCCGCTGGAGAGTAGCTCACAACGCAGATCGGATAGCTTTCAGAACTCTAGCTCCGACATAAAGTGCAACTATTGCAGAAAACCTGGTCACCTAGTGACCGAGTGTCTGATTCTCAAGAGAAAGAACGCTAAAAGTGCAGGGTTAGTTGCTATTGAACGAAAACCACCACTGATTCTGAGTGTGGTGAGTCGGAGGCTTACAAGCCGTTTGTGCGCGTGGGCTACGTTTCCCTTCCGGGCAGCGATAACCTAAAACCTGTTAAAATTCTTCGTGACACTGGCGCAAGCCAATCCATGACTCTGGAGGGAGTACTACCATTGTCTGGTGAGACTGCACTAGGGAGGAATGTTTTGGTACGCGGGATAGGAATGACTTTTATTCCAGTTCCCCTCCATAAAGTCCAGCTTGAGTCTGAGCTCATTTCCAACTGCGTCGTAGTGGGAGTACGGCCGTCTTTACCAGTTGCAGGCATAGATTTCCTACTCGGGAATGTTATTGCTGGTGGGGAATTTGGGGGAAGTTGAGTCAATTGCCCGAAGTCGTTGCTGTGCCCCTGTCCTCTGAGGAGGACGAGTGCGGCAAAAGGTTTCCGGACGTTTTCCCATCCTGCGCTGTCACACGTTCAATGTCCAAACAAACGGGCGCGCCGAATGTTTTTGAGGATTTGCCGAGTACTTTTCTTGCAGATCTCGATTCGAACCTGTCAAAAATAACGGTCGCTAAAACATCCCAATCCGTGTCGCCTGCCGTGGGCAGAAATTAGAAAAGTCATTGGCGGACTCAAAATGCTAAAATTCCAATCTCAAGGGCGGAGTTAATTAAATCCCAAAAGGAGGATGACACCCTCACTTCTTGGTTAGCTTCAGCTTGCCCAACCGTTGCAACCGTTGCAGCCCCAAGGCTACTTCTTCGCAAAGGGGTCCTAATGAGGAAATGGAAGCCTCGCAACGTTCCTGACGATTGGCGAGGAGTGTTGCAAATCGTTGCACCTACCGCTTATCGAGGGGAAATACTACGAGTAGCCCATGATGCTACTGCCGGACACTTAGGTGTCACTAAAACCTATGATCGGATCCTGCGGCATTTCTATTGGCCAGGACTAAAGAAAGACGTGAGGCATTTTTGTAAAACATGCCACATTTGTCAGATGATAGGCAAGCCAAATCAAAAGATTCCTCCTGCTTCGCTGTATCCAATCCCTGTGATCAAAGATCCATTCGAGCACATAATTATCGACTGTGTAGGCCCTCTCCCACGTTCTTCTAGGGGTTACCAATATCTGTTCACGATGATGTGTGCTAACACTCGCTTTCCGGAGGCTGTGCCTCTGCGTACGATAACCTCTAAAAACGTGATTCAAGCAATGATCAAGTTCTTTTCGTTCGTCAGACTACCTCGTGTGGTACAAAGCGATAGGAGAACTAACTTCACTTCTCGTGTTTTCGCCAAGGTTCTTAAGCAGCTTGAGATCGAGTACAACATATCTAGCGCATACCATCCCGAAAGCCAAGGGGCGCTAGAGAGATACCATCAAACGTTCAAAACGATGCTCAAGGCTTACTGTCTTGAACTGGGGGCGAGCTGGGAGGAGGGAGTTCCCTGGTTATTGCTGGCGTCGAGGGAAGTGGTCCAGGAGTCCACTGGCTTCAGCCCGGCTGAGCTGGTGTTCTGCCATGCGCCCCGCGGGCCGCTGTCCCAGCTCAAAGAGGCTTGGTTAAGCGAATCTAACCCCCGAACTGTGTTGCATCACGTTTGTGACATCCGATCGCGTTTGTTCACTGCACGTAGGGATGGGAATTGATAAAAATTTCACGATTCCGATTCCGCTTATTGATCCGATTCCTTATCGATTCTCTTATCGATTGAAAAAATAAGTACAAATGTGTCTGTTTTTATTACATCTCTTGAATATCTGATCAGAAGTGCGTCAAGTATTAGGAAATTGTATGTTTTCAAATCAATTGGTCTAGACAAAAAAATATACGTTTGGCTTTTTAAGCCCAAATGTGCCATAAAACTAAAAACACAGACTGAAAAGAGTCAAGTAAGAGCTTGTGTCTTTTGGAATGCTAACAGTGATCATTTGCATTCAACTTGTAACAAAATTCAACTGACATAAACAAAATAGTTTTTTGTATTGATCAGACAGAGATTTATTAGATGGGTCTACCTATTAAACCGTTGGAACACACAAGACCGGAAACCATAGCAACGCCGGTAAACAAACCCAGAGAAGCCCATTCCCTATGAGAGCTCCCCACGCTACGGCCATCCGGAGGCGCACAGAGCTGTTGGCCGTGATATTATATATACAATTATATTATATTATATACTATTATATATAGAGCTCCGGGTGTCGCAAACTGCAACAATCACTTTCTCCTCCATGCTGCAGTTCACCCCGGACTGCACTGCACTGACGGTTGAACGCTGATTGGCTGTTATGTTACACATGTCACTCAGTTGTCACGCTGTTGAACGCTGATTGGCTGTCATCACGACAAAAACCCGTCGCCGGTTTTCTCTCGCGAAAAATTCGCCCGATACGCGTCTCTACGTTCACTTTGTATGGGATCTTGTCGCCCCGTCGCGTTTGGTGTGAACGCACAATGCGCTTCTTCCTCGGCGGCGCCGTGTTTGCTGCGTTCTGAACCAAAACAAAACAGTGTGTGTGTGACGTCATGACGCATTTACCGCGACCGGAACCGATAAGCGGAATCGTTAAGCAGGCTTGCTAATGATTCCAAGGAATCGGTTGACTGCACCGGTTCTGAACAAGAACCGGTTCTCGATTCCCATCCCTAACTGCACGTGAAATGGCGAGGAAGCACCTGCAAGGTGCACAACGAAAAATGAAGCGGTGGTACGATAGGAAAACAAAAGAACGTGTGTTTAAGCCGTGTGACAAGGCGCTCGCATTGCTTCCTGTCCCTGGTTCCTCATTGCAGTGTCGCTTTAGTGGTCCGTACCTAGTCGAGCGAAAAATATCTGACCGTGATTACGTTATCAAAACCCCTGATCGCCGTCAAAGCTCACGGATGTTTCACGTGAACATGCTCAAAGCGTACTTCGAGCGACAGTGCGATACTGCAGCGCTCTCCGAGGACCTGAACCCAGAGCCTCCGCTTACAAAAGTGTCACCTGTTATGTTATCTTCTTTGGTGGGGACCGCAGAAGATGACATAACAGACCCGAGTAGGTCTGTCCCGGTAGGCAGGCTCGAAAACTCAGCAATGCTGGCAAAACTTCCAGAGTTCCTCTCATATTTAACACCTACTGAGAGTAAGGATGTCCAACGGCTTACATGCGACTTCCGAGGTATCTTTGGTGATGTTCCATCGCAAACGAATGTGCTCGAGCATGATATTGATGTTGGGTCCGCGCCACCGATTAAGCAGCATCCTTATCGGGTTAACCCGACCAAACGAGCACATTTACAACGAGAAGTAGAGTACATGTTAAGCCATAACATCTCTGAACCCAGCACTAGCGCCTGGAGTTCTCCCTGCCTTCTCGTAGGTAAATCTGATGGTTCTCTGCGTTTCTGTACGGATTACCGTGGGGTTAATTCGGTTACAAAGTAGGGTAGGGTATTACCGTAGCTTTTGCCAGAACTTCTCGTCCGTGGTGTCACCACTCACTGACTTACTGAGTCCCAAGGTTCCGTTTATATGGTCCAACCAGAGTCAAGGTGCGTTCGAGACTGTAAAGGGTCTTCTTGTTTCCGCACCCGTGCTGCAAGCACCCGATTTCAGCCGACCATTTAATCTTGCGGTCGATGCGAGTGATGTAGGAGCCGGGGCTGTCCTTCTCCAACGTAGCCCTGACAATGTCGAGCACCCCGTGTGCTACTTTTCTCGCAAGTTTAATTCACATCAGCGAGAATACTCTACGATAGAAAAAGAAGCACTGAGCCTCGTGCTCGCAATACAGCAGTTTGAGGTTTATCTCGGCTCGTCTTCTCATCCCATCACAGTATACAGTGACCACGACCCGTTGCGCTTCTTAAATAGGATGCGCAACTCCAATCAACGCCTTATGCGTTGGAGCCTAATCCTCCAACCATATGACCTCGAAATAATGCATGTGCGCGGGGCAGATAACATCTTAGTCGATGCGTTATCTCGTGGCCATTAGGTTGAGAATTAGATTTTGAGTTTAGCTTGAACAGGCTTCATCCTTAATTAGATTATCCTCTTGGTTAACGGAGTGCCCGTTGTGGCCTGTAGTTGTCCTCGACTCTGTCCAACGTCGTGTGGTTGGAATAGGGACCACATTGACTGATTTATTTTGCAAAAAAAAAAAATATATATAGGAAAATAAAATAAAAGGTATCTTCTTATAGCTTCTGTACTTTAGCCTGTAGGCAGAAGTTATTTGAATGTGTATCTGTGTGTGTGAATGCATGCTTGACTAGAATGGGTAAGTGGATTCTTTACTCATAATTGTATTGATCATATTGATGGATCGGATTCGTGATTGTTATCTTATTCATGATGGCTAGAGCCACCATTTCGGTGGGAGGATGTTACGAACCCTCATTTATCTTAAGTTGGTATTCGTTTTTGGCACCCCCTGCTGGGGCAGGTATTTCTGTTTCACCCTTTCTCCCTGTGGTCGCAGGCTAACGAGTGATTGCAGGCACCTGATACCTCCCTACTTAAGGAGATCCATATGCGGTAGCACGCTCTCTCTCTTCCACCTCCTGAAATCCGAAGGATCGTGCAACCGGCACCTGGCTTCGCCACTGCCTTCCGTGGTTTCACCTTTATCATCCCCTGCGTTGGGATCATGATTGTTTGGCCTTTTGCGGATTAATTGACGGGTTGATAATAAACACCCCTGCTTTTGGTAATACCGTCTCTTGGTCCATTAATTCTTGTTCAGCGCCTATCATGGGCCGTAACATGGAGGAAAGAAAAGTCAACACTGAAGCCTCAAGAATACATACATTCAAAGTCATACAACTTGGAAAGTATTACAGCATTGGAAGAAATTAAATATTTATTATTGTCATATTGGATGGCTTTGACATTTAATCATGCAAACTATTTTAATAGACGTTTCGATTTCCACATTATCTTTTAATAAATTTGTCAAATACAGCAATAAGCCACAAGAGGCTGTGGTCTACAGTGATCTCAAAACAGATAGGTAGGGTCAGCGTTTAAAAAATGGTACCTAAATCTGTTGCGATAGATTTTATACTAAGGTCTACAAAATAAACACAGTACTGTGATCATTTATTGAATCACAATGCAATCGCCAAGCAAATAGATCCTAAAAAATAGGAAATTGTTGCCACACAGGCTACCATGCAGGCTAAACACCATTAGCTAAATTGGTAAAGTAATTTTCTATAATTTAGCAATCCTGTTTACTGGTACAGGGCTGTTTGACTCTAGACAGATGTTTTTTTAATCGTGCAGAGCCGGAGGCAAGGATTTAGTTATAGCGTCTTCACTAATTGTAGTTAGGGTTAGGGTTAGCAGTAAGATTGCAGGGCCGAATACAATTCCTGTCCGTCACTTTCATAATCTCCCTTGCCTCCTAGCCAGCATTGGAGCTCTTTTGCACAGTGATGCTTCACAAACAGTGGTTAGTGTAGATTGTCTCTGTGCCAGCTGCTTTGCAAATTTGTGGCAACATTGATCCAAGGAAGTATGCCCTTATGGGCTCTCTATTATACCTAGAAAAAGAAAGACAGTCAGTGAGGGAAATACGACTTGATAGTTGGCATCAAAAATGATATTGTAAGTATAAAGTAATATAGTGACTGACAACATAGCAAGAGGGAAATGAGAACAACAAACATCAAAACATGCTAGCCAGCTAACTTTTTTATTATTTGCTCACCACAGAACGTTGGCATATATTTCTCCCTTTTGAAGGATGAAAGAAGGCCGGTGGATAGTGCGGCAGCAACAATAGGCGGTACTCCAACGAAGCCACAGGACACACTGCATTGCCCGGTTGCTCAAACATAAATCCCCACAGGCCTTGTTTTCCGCTGGCATGTGTGAGATTCCAATTTGATGGATTCAAATTTTTTGGTCAACGTAGTGTTCTTCTGACCGTTGACGTCCTTCTGGTTGATTAATGATTTAAGTTTCAGTCTGCGTTTCTGCTCTTTCGCTTTGCAAAACATGAACAGCTGCACATCAAACCAGAATTGGTTCACAAGACCCTCAGGTGGGACTGGATTCAGTGGCCGAGAGTACCTGCTTTTCTGGAAGTCTGCCTCTGTTAAAACCTGATGGTGGCATCTTTTGACGTGTCCTTCGCTGCAAATTGTTTTGACTACTTGAGCGAATACGTGGTTGCTAGTACTAAACCCTGAGTCTTTCAATAGACCAGGATGATATGCTGTCTGGGGTTCCTTGATACAACCTTTGAACCCCTCTCAGAGGCCAACCTATCAGCTGAAACCACTGTTCAGCTCTCCTGTTTTCACAGTGGCATACAATTGTCTGAGAACCTGGTTACAATATCTAAAGTAATAGCCAGAACTGCATTAACACGCCAGCTCTGAAAACATTGAATGGAACAATTGGTCTGATTAACGGTCCGGGGTATATTTATCCTCTATCCTGTCCAACTCTCATCTTCACTCACTGAATAAATCAGCATTAACAACGGAACATGGCTTTTTTTAGTTTGCCAACCTTGAGATTGGCAGTGCATTTTGAATTGTATGAGGTCAACAGGGAGTGTTACGGTATACAACGGCTTTGGGCCAATCGCAATCTAGGACCAGAGCTATCGGTTTTAAAAGGTTTCATTTGACGCTGTGTTGAGTACTCTTTAATCACTTACTGGAATTCAATAAAATGTTTTGATTTGACCATGCTGCCTCTGCCTGGAGGATCGAAGCACTTGTCATTTGAATGCACTTGACATGTTTGTTATGTATTCAGCCACAAGCGAAAAGCAATTATAATACTAAACGCATTATTGCAAATATTTAGCATTATGGCCGGATGCCATTTCTTTCCAGATCATTATCACAGCCAAACACCCACGTGGTTTGGACAAATGAATACAAATTCAATTCTGATGCGTCAATGTATATGGAATCGAATCCTGCATCATGGCATGGGATTGTGGGCTTGAATACAAATAAAAAAATTGTTAGCAGTTCAGGTGTCGTTCCTTCTCCCCATTATTGAATTTGAAAATGCATTTCAGGACAAATTAAAACACTGAAATGTTTGAGAAATCCTACTGTATACTTCAGGAAATTTAGTTTACAATTTTTCCACTGATCTGTAATGGCAATATAATTAAATGGTTGACCTTGATTTACGTTACAATTTAGAAATATAGTTTAAATACTTATACATAGAATAGTTTTGTGTGTGTAAATATATATATATATATATATCTATGTATATACAGTATATATGTGTATACGTTTGTATATATTTATATATGTGTATACGTTTGTGTATATATTTATATATGTGTATACGTTTGTATATATATATATATATATATATATATATATTAGGGGTGTAACGATGCATGTGTGTGGCCGGTACGGAAGTCACGGTTCGGTGCATGGATTTACACAGAGAATACACGGTATAAAATTAAATAAAACTGGCATACAAATTAATTAATGTAATGCGGAACTAATGTTAGATACGCGTGTTCTTCAGGGACAGCAAAATGCGCGTTTCCACCGGAGGGTGCGGGTCGGTTCAGTTCGCTAAGGTGCGGCACGGATCGCGTTTCCACCGCCAAAAGTGGGCGTAACCCGTGACTGATGCTGCGTTTTATTATCCATCCGTCTCGGAGGTCGCCCGTTTTCCTCGGACGGCAAACTCGCCATCTCGGTTGAACTCAGTGGTGACCGAGCAAAATTCAGAGACAGAATTCAAGATGGCTGCGCCCAGTGTGACTTGAAGCATGAACTGTTTTCATTGTGCTTGGACCGCTTTGGTGGTTTAAATGGCAATTTCCATCACTCGTATTACTGCAATACCTTACTGTGTCCGTATCTCTGTGTATGGCCTATAGCCTACCTTTTTTGGAGCGCCTGGTACTCTGCCAATGCTACCGCGACAACAGCTTTCCGGGTGGCGTTCATGTTTTCCTCCAACGACCGAGTGAAATAATAAAACGCTTGAAGTGTGTGCGTGGCGTCAGATCCGAGATCCGAGTCGGTTCGCAGAGAATACTAATGCGAACCGTACCGCACCCTGCAGTGGAAACGCGCCATTATGGTGCGTTTCCACTGCAGGGTGCGGTACGGTTCGGTTCGCAAAGGTGCGGTACGGATTGCATTTCCACCGCCAAAAGTGGCTGTGACCCGGACTGAGCCGTACTCGTTTTGCCCTCGTCTTCAATACTCCTCCGTTGGGGTACTGAGACGCCTGAAAGGGTGCCGGAAAATTCGAGCGACACACCCCCTCCGTTGATTGGTCGACAGAATCGTCACTTCTGGGCGACGTGGGGATAAAAACAACAAACAGTAGCCTCGAGGTATTATTATTCCATGGTAGCTCTTGGTTTAATGTATCGTGTTCAACTTTTCCATTGTTTTTATTGAGCAGGCTACACTGTGTTGCGCTGCTATGATGTCACGATGTTTACGTAGCTGCCGCAGCGATCAACATCCAGCCTACCATAAAGGGTACTGTCGGCGGTGGAAACGCGACCTCGGACTAGGGATGGGCATTCGATTAAGTTGTCTTAGTCGATCGTCGGGAGAATTAACGATAAATTAGTCTATTAATCGTTAATATTTTACATTAAAATTAAAGAAGAAAATTATATTCAAAATGAAATAAATTCAAATGCAGTGTGTTTTCCTCATTGGGATCTTTCTCATTAGATGATCAACTCGGTTAAACCAGATCCGTTCAATAGTTATGCGCTACTCTGCTCTAAGCAACGGAGCATGCAGCTCGAAGCCGGTGCTCATAAACATAACTAAAAATAAACACAACCCTAGTTTCTCCCCAAAATAATAATAATAATATCAAAAAAACAATCATGTTATAACTTAACCAACCAGTCTATGGATTTTTGTTCAGAAAGATGAGCATGTTGACATGCTCTGGGGTCAGACGCGACCGCAGCCTGGTGACCGTCAGTCCAGCCGCCGAAAACACCTCTCTTAAAAATAAGAATTTCAGCGGCGGCGGTCATATTTCAGCAGCGGTGTGCCGCTGCTGCTAGGTGCATGTTGGGGAAACACTGCATAAAAAGGAATTGTTCTCTGCATTTCTGTTTTTTCTTTTCCCTTCATTGTACCGAACTCGTACCAAACCGTGATGTCGGAACCGAACCGTGACTTCAGTGTACCGTTACAACCCTAATATGTATATATGTAAATATATGTATATATATTAGGGGTGTAACGGTACACAAAAGTCACGGTTCGGTGCGTACCTAGGTTTTGAAGTCACGGTACGGTACAGGACGGTACGATTCCTAGTTAAGGAAAAATAAAAATGCTTGTTTGTCAACAACGGAGAATGTCCGTAGCTCAGCAGCATTGAAAACACCAATAAACTTGGTTATGGCATTTGCATTTCTGAATTCCCAGACAGGGGTTATTGAAATAGTGTTTTGAGCTGAGTTTGCACAACTCAATTCTTTTCACAGCAACGGTGATAGTAACACCTGAAAGTTGCCTTTTCAAATGCGTGTGCTGTACGTAGACACGGAGAGCCCTCTCCATAGCCGGAAAACCTGTCGGAGACCCTCTCCGTAACTTACGTGCACATCCAATATTTTTTAACTATCCGTCGACGCAATGGACCTATTGGTCGACGCAACGGAGACGGCAAGGGCTGTGATTGGTCCTCTAACAAAATCATTTCCGGAATCAATTCTCCGGTTTGACTTTGCACCTTTTTACTTTGTACATTGCTTACTTTGCACCTTAAGGACCAATAAAACACCAAATAAGATTTGAAACGCTTTGGAAGTTCATTTCCAACACTGCTTACATGGTTTGTAGTCAACATATAAGATCGATCGGGTGGCGAATTGCATTGCGTATCCGACATCCCGATGGAGAGCTGCTGAGGGTTCACTGTAGTTACAGAGTCGGAGTAGTTTGCTTTGGCTAAACGGTCAGGGGGAAACTCCTATTTCAAGTTTTAATTTCCGCATCGCAAAACAAGCCTTTACATTCACCATATTAACGCTATGTACGCCACATTTACGCACCGCGGTCCACCTCAGTGACTACACCAAAGTGCCTGTACCGTGACGGTTAGGAACAAATAGGTGTATCGTTTCACCCCTAATTTATACACATATATATGTGCATATATATGTAAATATATATATATGTGTATAGACAACCCGGAATCATACGTTAATCTATTGGATCGTGTCCCAGAGCACGATTGTCCGACTTTTTTCGTGCCTCGCAGAACGAAATGTAAAGTAGGTACGCATGGCTTACTGGTAGCATCGTAGGCGTCGATTACGGGGGGGACGGGGGGGACATGTCCCCCCCACTATTTGAAATACGAATTTTGTCCACCACTTTTAAAAATGTGCAAACCAATTGCGACTGAAAAAATCCCCACATACTCAACTGAAATCATGCGATAGGCGCGCACCAAGACATCATTTATTAGATAGGCCTACCTAATAAACCGTACTTGGAACACACAAGACCGGAACGCATAGGATCTTGTCGCCCGTTGCGTTTGGTGTGAATGCACTGGAGAAGTTTCAAGACAGACAGCCAAAATTAACATTTTTATTCAGAAAATAGGCGGTCCTTTTGCTTCCTATAAAAAGCATGTTTGTGACACTGGATAACGATATGGATACATCATCTAGCCTGCATGTGGAGGGCCACATAAGGTAAGAAATTGGTTTACGTAAACTTTGCTGCTGGTTCTGTTTGCTCGTGATGACCTGGCCAAAGGTTACCCACGGTCCTAAGCGATTGTGATCTGATTCTGGTTGGTGCTCCAGCTAGTATGCATTGTATATATAGATTGCAGGTAGTAGCAGCTACACACGTGCGATTGCTATGCCAATGTGGTTAAAGTTGTTTTGTCTGATTGAGATATGTGACGACTTGGAGTCTGGTAGGCCTATCCTGACGTAAATATGTTCTCGCATAACCTGTGTGATTATCCTAAACTGTAGGGGATTTTATTTGCGGGAAATTTGCTTATGATGTTGTAATGAGTGATGTCTACATTGGTCCTTCACAAGTGTTTACTGGTGGTCAGGATTTGGCAGATCCAATTCTCCTCTGGGCGCTTGTTTTTTTCTTCTTTTTTTAATGCAGCATAACATATGCTACCAGCAGCCCTTGCTCGTCTTCAAAAGGCTGATGCTCAGTACCTCGTTTCATTTCGTACCCCCTTTACAGTCTGGCATTGTTGTCTGGTAAACTTTGTTGATGTCAGGATAAGTGTTAAATTGCCAAAACTGTTCTTTATCCTGTGTGTATTAGTATTACATATACCGAGCCAATACCCTGGTGTTTCCAACGCCGTTTTACAAAACAAGCCAAAACACAAACATGGTTTTCAACTTTTATTGTTCGAATAGGATTTTCAACACCTGACAATACACTGTAGAGCATATTGCAATGCAGTGTTGAACGGATGAATAGCTTACATAAGGGTACCCAGCACTTTTCAAACCACACTCAAGCTTATGGTTATTGTCCCGACCACTTCTAAAAACAAACTGACGCCCTTGGGTAGCATTACTAGCAATCGACTGTATTGCTGGCCCTGTTTGCTAATGAATAATGGCAAATCTCCAGCGTGGGCTGTTCATGGTTTCCCTGATGTGAAAAATCTTGATAGGGCAACCAAACGCCATGACTAGTGTCAAGTTCACGTTGGTGCTGCGATGCGACTTTCCTTGCTAGGCACCATGCCTATAGATCAGGTTGAATCTAGAATAATGTTCTCGTTCTTTTACTAGTTTGTTACTCTGACCGTTCTGTTTGATATTGTGGAACTGGTGAGGAAAGGGTGAAGAGCATGATGCATTTTAAATGGCATCACTTTTGGTCAGTCTTTTCTTAAAACAATTGTTACTGAAAATAAACATAGCTAAATTACAACCAATAACTTCAGCCATTGAGGGCAAAAATAGGCCCAGATTTTTTAATTTACTTTTACAAATCAAGAGTAGGCCTGATTTGAAAATTGGGCTTTGCATCCTTTCCTTCTGCCCTTGTAGTCCATTTCAAATACATGCTGCCCACCAGCTTTCAAATTACAGTGATGCCACTGGTGGCTTTGTATCAAATTTATTCACATAACTATCCCTCAATACTATTTTGTAGTTCATCAAAACACCCTGAAACAACTTGAGTCTCACATTCTTATGCCACCATACAACAACAGTGCAAGCAGGCCAATGGCAACCAAGCGGGCAGTCCTTCCTCCCTAACTTTAAAAACTACCAGCCGCCACTGATAGATATATATATATATATATATATATATATATATATATATATATATATATATATATATATATATATATATATATATATATATATATATATATATATATATATATATATATATATATATATATATATATATATATATATATATATATATATATATATATATATATATATTGTGGCAACCCGGCTCGTGGTGAGTGCACCGCCCGTCCAATAAACGCTCAAAAACGGGGTGAACGAAAAAGCCAACAAGGCACTTTTAATCAAACAAAAAGTAACTCTTACAAAAATAGAGCAAAAGCCAACTCTGGCAGTGTCCAACGACTGGTTACGTTGGGTGGCTACTAGGGGTGTAACGGTACACGTATTTGAACCGAACCGTCACGGTACAGGCACTTCGGTGCGGTTACAGAGGTGTACCGCGGTCCGTAAATGTGGCGTACATAGCGTTAATATGGCGAATGTAAAGGCTTGTTTTGCGGTGCGGAACTTAAAACTTGAAGTCGGAGTTCCCCCCGGACCGTTTAGCCTTATTAGGCTCGGCTCGCACGTGCGCGAACTCGTAGTAGCAGTAGCAGAGCGCGATCGCGACTGTGTGTGGATTGATGTCTACTAGCGAACTGAGAGCGAACTGCATGGCGAGCGACAACAGAAAACCGGAGCTTGAAGATGCCCCCCTGTCATTTAAATCCCAAGTGTGGGAGAACTTTGGATTCCAGGTTAATTATCACAATGGGGAAAGACGAGTGGACAAGTCAAAAGCTGTGTGCAGACATTGTTCAACAGCGATCGTCTATGCAAATGAGAACACATCGAACTTGCACAAATTTTCGCCCCCGGTACAATTTTAACGTGACGGCACCATCCAGGTGTTACTGTCACCGCTGCAAAATGAAAAAAAGTTGTTCAAATCGTTCAAACCCAGCTCCCTACACTATTTAATCAACCCCTACACCTGTCTGGGAATTCAGAACGGGCAAATGCCATCACCAGGTCTATTGGTGTTTTCATTGCCTCTGACCTACGAGAGGCAATGAAAACACCAATAGATTATAAAATACATAAGCTGTAATTTAAGTTAAGGCTGCAGTTGCACTTTTATTTAATGATTGATTATATTTATGAGAACTTCAGAGCTTTAGAGAGCTGCAGGAATATGTTACAAACTCTTTGTTTACATACCAGCTTAAAGAGCCTAGACTGAGCATTAAAACTGGATTTTTCATTAATTTTATGTTAAGGTTATTGGAGAATTGCATCATTTTATTTGTATGTTTCATACTGACAGCTAAAACTGTTGTTTAATTCGTTACTAATTAAACTTATGTTCGTTCTGTCAAGCAATCCGTTTTTTCACCATAACTATGAACCGAACCGTCCTGTACCGTACCGTGACTTCAAAACCGAGGTACGTACCGAACCGTGACTGTTGTGTACCGTTACACCCCTAGTGGCTACACCTCGACGACGACGACGACGACTGGTCTCTCCTCGTGTGTGGATCAGGGAGACCCAGACTGAGGGGAGAAACCTGCTTTTAAAGCCTGTCTTCCTCCTATTCCCCAGGTGTCCCCACTTCCCTTTAAGTGGCTGTCGGCCATGCACCTCTTGGCTCCCTCTGTAGGCAGCCTGAGGTAAATGGCGTCCACCACTACCCCTCTCGGTCGTCTGGGTCTTGGTGCTGGGGCTGGGTTGCCACAATATATATATATATATTAGGGATGCACCGATATGAAAATTTTGACCGATACCGATATCCGATATTAAAATTGCTGTTACGGCCGATAACCGATATTTACCGATATCGGTATAAAAACAAGTTTCTATGATGATTTTGTATACTGAAGAACATGTAAACACTGTGAATATGCTTTTCTTGCTGCACCTTTACCCCATTTCGGCAAATCTGACCATCTAGCAATAATACTAAGGCCTGCATACATCAAGAGGCTCAAGGCGAGACCAGTCACAATTAAAACTGTTAACACCTGGACTGACAATGCACAGGCGAGTCTGCAGGGCTGCCTGGAGGCCACAGACTGGAACATCTTCAGAGATGCCACAGACAACATCCACGACTACACAGAGACTGTGAGCGACTACATCAGCTGGTGCACGTCTATATGTGCACCCCCAAGATCTGTGCGTGTGTTCCCTAACCAAAAACCTTGGTTTAATGGGGACATTAAACAAAACATCAGAATTAGACGAGAGGCCTTCAAGTCAGGAGATCAAGAGGAATATAAGAGAGCCCGGTATGACCTTGAGAGGTCCATCACAGCTGCAAAAAGGGCCCACTCCCAAAAACTTGAAAGCCTCTACCTGAACAACAACACGCGCAGCATGTGGAAGGGAATCCAGGCAGCTACGAATTACAGGACTACCATGACGACCCCAGACACCCGAGATGCCACCCTTCCAGACCGCCTTAATAACTTTTATGCCAGGTTCGACAGGCTGAACACAGACACTCCCTCAAAAGCCCCCTGTGACTCCATGGACACTGCCTTCCAGGTTACACACGCACAGGTTCTGAGGGCTCTGAAGCAGGTGAACCCCCATAAGGCTATGGGACCAGACGGCGTTCATCCAAGAGTCTTGAAGGCCTGTGGGGAACAACTAGTGGGTGTGTATGCTGACATTTTCAATCTGTCCCTATCCCAGGCAGTAGTCCCCAGAGTATTTAAATCATCCATAATCATACCGGTTCCAAAAAAGCCTAATTCATCCACGCTGAATGACTTAAGGCCGGTGGCGCTAACTTCAGCCCCCATGAAGTGCCTAGAAAAGCTGGTTCTTACCCACATAAACGACACAGTATCGGACACTGTCGACCCATCCCAGTTTGCCTATCGCCCCAACCGATCAGTGGATGACGCGGTGGCCATAGCCCTACATCACACTTTGCAACACCTGGACAACAGCAGAACATCTGTCAGAATGCTTTTCCTGGACTATAGCTCTGCCTTCAACACCATCCGCCCGGGCAAGCTGATTGGTAAACTGACGGACCTTGGTGTCCCGACTCCCACCTGTAACTGGATCCTAGATTTCCTGATTGAAAGACCACAGGTGGTGAGAGTGGGGAGGCGGGTGTCTGCTGAGCTCATAGTCAGTACAGGTTCACCACAGGGCTGCTGCCTCAGTCCCAAACTCTTCACCCTGTACACGCATGATTGTGCCTCTACACACGATAACACCATTGTCATCAAATACGCTGAGGACACCACCATCCTGGGCCTCATCAAGGGGGGTGACGAGTCAGGCTACAGGAGTGTGATAGAGGATATTCTCATCTATGGAGAGGAGAATGACCTCATCCTCAACGTAGCCAAAACAAGAGAGGTGATAGCAGACTTCAGAAGGAGTCCTGCCCCCCTACAGCCCCTTACCATCCAAGGGACTGAGGTGGAGAGGGCGGACAACCACCGATTCCTGGGACTGCAGGTGATGTCTGACCTGAGCTGGTCTCTTAACACTGCTGCCACAGTGAAAAAAGCCCAGCAGCGGCTGTATTTCATCAGACTGCTCAGGAAATCGGGACTAAACCAGCGTCCTCTCACCCTGGCCTACAGTGGACTTGTAGAGAGCATTCTCACTTCAGGTATCACTGTCTGGTACGGGAATACCACACAGGCAGAGAGGAGGGCACTCCAAAGGGTCATAAAGACTGCTGAAAGGATTACTGGGACCATACTTCCCTCCATGGACTTTATTTACAGTCAGCGCTGTCGGAAAAGGGCAGTGAGAATCATTAGAGACTCCCTCCACCCAGCTCACCCTCTACTCATTAACAAACATTGCAAATACAGACTCAGACACAGTAGAGCGGACAGTGTCATCACACACACAACAAGATTCTTCAATAGCTTCTTCCCTGCAACAGTGCGACTGATGGCATTAACAGAGAACATCTGAAAAATACAATGTGCAATATTGTATTTTACTTATTTATTTTATTTATTTATTTGAATATATATATACTCACCACCCTACCCCCACTTCCTACCTGCAATAACGCTGCTACATGTGGTTATACAGTATGGTTGCACTGCTGAATTCAATTTAATTTAATATGTATATTTTTAAATTTTAAATTGTGGTGCTCTCTGCAATGCAATGCACAACATGCAATTTATCCTTATCTTAATTTTTAAAAACTCTTTATACTTTTTTATTATTACTATTTATTGTGCTCCTCTCTCTCTCTCTCGATCTCTCTCTCGATCTCTCTCTTAATTGTATTAATACTGTACTTGACTTGGGAAGCCCTGCACAAGAATTCCAATGTGTTTGAACTGTCTGGTTTATGCACAAATGGGCGAATAAAAACCTTTGAATCTTTGAATCCTTTGAATATGAAAAAGTTATTTCTTTCTTTATTTTCAAATACTTCGAAATACATTGTTTCTTCAACAAGTTACAGGGCATCCATAACAAACACAAGTTACTAACAGTGTTAGTTTTAGGCTACTTTTACAACTTGCATCTATGAAAAAGTTTGGATCATAAATCACAATAACGATCACAAATCAAAATATCTTGACAAGGTTTTATAACTTAAATCAAATTTGCCAATATTCATGGAAACCAGACACCTGTCTAATAATTTACAAAAAGTGTTTCAAGTTTATGTCAATTTCAACTCAAATCTGTGAAATAGGCTAAATCAAATATATCAAGGGAGGTTGGTTGTAGTCTTTTCACTCGGTTCTAGCCCTACTACTGTTGATCGAAAAGACTACTACCAAAAATAAACATATCCGGTTCCGGTTTCTGTTTCAATAGGATTACGGAACGCCAAATAAAACACAACAGAAACTGTATTTCGCTACGATACTTGATTAGATTAGATTTCTTTATTGTCCTTGTTCAACAGAGTTAATCAACGAAATTAAGTTTAGAACATTGATGATGTTGTTCATACCGGAATTGTCCTTTAAACATGCGCTGATCACGTGAACGCACAACTTTTTTTTTATCAGCCGATCCGCGGATCACTTGCGTCCCGAACCGTGAGGGTTGATCCGTACGGATCACGGGAAACCCGTGAACCGTTTGCACCACTAGTGGTGTTGAATGATTTGACACGGCATCCTCCGTGTGTAACAGGGTGTGTTATATCCTTTAAATTATAATTACACAATTGCCTTTGTTTTTCTGTATTACCTGAAGTTTAGCTTTCCATGCCGCCTTAAGCTCTATTTTATTTATTTTTTTGATTTGGCTCCACCTCCTTCTATACTCCCGCCCACATTCTAGAGAACCCGATAAGTTTCCCGCGCCCCCTGCCCTCTTCCCTTTGTTGCGATACCCTTGGGAAGAGGTGTGTACATTTATATTGTAATCAAATCTTTGACCATCTTATAATTTATCATTATTTATATTAGTTATTTTGATTATATATTGTTTAATTGGAAGTCTGGGGTTTATAATCATCCATAGATATTAGATAGATTTCTGTGTTATGGGGAACTTTGTGTATGTGTGTATTCAGGTATGTCTTTTATTCCTTTTATTTCAATCATTTCTGTGGTAATATTGTATGTAGTGGCCCTTTGTTGCGATACCCTTGGGAAGAGAGTTGGAGTAAGGGCACAAGGGCTAAGGAAGCTATTTGTGTATGTGTGTATTCAGATCGAATAAATGGACGTCGGAGTGCCCGAGTCCAGACACATCGTGGGTCACGTCATTCATTAAATAGAAAGAAACACAACGCAGAACGAACCGGTCACACTTGGTGCCGTTCAGGGGCGGATCTACTGGGGTGGCATGGGGTGGCAACTGCCACCCTAAAAAAAGCCTTGCCACCCCAGCTGCCACCCCAGTTGGCAGCGCAAAATTCATTTTTTTTTTTTTTTTTACAAGACATTTACAAAAGCGAGTTTCAAAAGTCCGACTGCAAGTGAATGCAACCAGGAAATATTGCCCCATCCCGCCTGCCCCCCCCCCCCCCTCCCCGAGACTCCCGCCGGCAATGATTTTGAATACAAGGAAGGCGCGAGAGTCCTCCAAACGAACGAAGCAAGCGGCGCGGCAGAGAGACTACATTCTTGAGGTAATACTGATCAACCGTCTATCTATAAAGAAATTATAATAATTAGAAAAGAGCAGGGCTGAGTATTACAGAAACATCATAGTTAAAGACTTAAGTTAAGATTGGAATGCCTTATAGCTGCATAGCAGGCGCGTGCCGTATGGGCAGGTGGGGCGGCGAACTCCCTGCAAAAGCATTCTCCCAAAAAAATAGTTCCTCAGTAAATCATTGCTCCAAGTTTATTTTTAATAATGTGATTGTCACATTAACTGTCTATAGTTTCTGTAGGCTTTCCGACTATTTTTGTTCTGTTGATATCAAATTGATGGTGACGATTCTAGTTGAGTTTAACGTGTCATGCAATGTGGGGCGGCGGAGCTCAACGACCGCGTCCCTCCGTATGTTTCTCGCATAACCCTGCAGGCTGCAATAAGAATTGCAATCCGCGCTAAAGACGCGCTAACAAACACAAACCCTTCTACACTCAGCTGGTTTTCCTGACCGTTGACTTCATGTGCCTCCTTTTGTATCAACAGTCATTCGATTTGATTATATTAAACTTTATTGTCATTGAACCAAGTAACAGGTACTTGAACAACAAAATGCAAGTCATCTTCTGTAAATTATTTACAAATGGCCATCTCTAATCTACTTGGTTGCACACCTGTCTGAACTTTTATAAACCAATATAAGTCACCAATAATTAATAATAAAACAAGCTTCACATCAAGAGCAAAAAAAATAATAAGGTAAACCCAAAAGGTCTTAAATACTTAGAAATTAAAGATATAAAAAAATAAAGAGAGGGAAATCTTTGATAGCACTTCCCCTGAATCCCCATTTGGCTCTTCCAAGCATGCAGGTAACACTCTACTTTGGGAGTTATTCTATGTCACCGCACTTTGAGGGTGGCATTGTATGTAAATTATTGGAATCGGTGAATAAAGTGATATTTGCACTCAAGTTGGACTGATGATTGACATCTGACAGGAATATCTCATGGACCAATGCCAACTTATTGTTAACTAAAGACAAAGTACATATTGCAGCTCTCTTTGCATATATTTTTAGCCCCATGCCCCTGCTGGTGTAATAGTGCAGGTGTTTGTTGTAAGGCAGGTTGATTTTGTAATTATTCAGTAATAATTTATTACATTTTGTCTGAAACCTTTTATGTTTAAATGTAAGGCTTTACTCATCCCACAATAAATTAAATATAATGTTATTGAGTCAAAATATCTAAATGTGGGGGCTTTCCAAGTAAATATTGATTGATATGGCTTTAATTAAATCGGCATACTGTATATACTTCTGCCAGAGGGTGCCACCCCTCAAAATCTCCTGTCCCCCTCTTGCCACCCCATGAATATTTTTCTAGATCCGCCCCTGGTGCCGTTTGACCCGTCGGATCGCCGACCATCATCGCCTGCCTGGTCGTCGGGGTGCGCCCGCCGCTGCCTGCCCTGCTCTGCTGCTCGGCCCTATCTCCATCGTCTCCTCGCCGTGTTCGCCGCTGTCGGCCCTGCCCCTGGTATTATAAGCGCTGAGTGCGCGTGAGGTACACGGTAGTCGTTAAGAGTGCTTAAAGGGGAAGAAAATACTGCGCTATTTTGCTATAGTTGGGTGCGTAATAAATAAATAATTATATATATATGTTTTTTTTATATATATATATTTTTTTCTGTCTTCTGTTTTACATTGGGGTTATTCTTTGGAAGTGTATTGTCGTGTTTAGTCTCTCTTACTGTGTGTATTGGGGAAGGGTATTGATTGTAGAGGATTTTATTTTTATTTTGTCATGTGTTTTGTGCAGTTGTTTTAGTCACCAAGACTATTATTTTCTGTTAGATTTATTTTATTTATTTTTTTTGTCAGAGGGTCAAATATCTCGTTTTGTAAGATGTCCAGTGGGGATTCTTTCAGTGCAGATATTTTGGCTGGTCAGGGCCCTGTTGGGCGTAACGTCACTTTTGGGTTGGGGAGGGGCCAGAGGGTCACTCCATTTGGGTTTGGGAGGGGTAGGCCGGTAGCCCCTGGTAATCAGGAGTACTCTGTTGACCAGTCAGAGTTTAGTTTACCAGTAGGTCCCGCCGCCAGCTCTACACCCATGGCACCCATAGCCCCTCAGCCTACCCAGGTTGTTACCGTAGAGTCATTGGGTGGCCTAGTAGCGGATTTGGCCAAACAGATAGGCGATAGCATTATAGCCAGCCTCAACACCATGCACCAGCCCAGTAGTACTCTGCCCCAGTCCCCGGGCCACCAATCCCTTGGCATTACTGATCCATCACAGCTGAAGGTGATTGTTCAGTCAGACCCTAGAGCTCCACCATACTTCAGGGGTGACCACACGGATACATTCTCCATTCATGAATGGGAAGACATGATGAAGTGTTATCTGGGTAGGATGAAGTGCAATACGCGCACTGAGGTGGTTGATTTGATTATGGCGAGACTGACTGGTAAAGCGAGAGACGTGGTGAAGGTATCTCTTCGCAGCCACCCTGAGTTAGATTCTAGTGAATTCCCGACAGCTGTATTTGACATTCTAAAGCGCAACTTCAGTGAGCTTACGTTCTCAAGCCTCCCTATGAAAGACTTTTACAGCACTGCCCCAAGGGCTGGTGAGGACATGATGGATTACTGGATCCGCCTTAACAAGGCTGTTGATGTCGCTGATGAGTGCCTCCGTAGGCGTGGAAAGGGCGTTGAGGACCCTAGTACTGAGGTGGTCATGATGTTCATTACCCACTGCTCTGACCCCGGTCTCGCCATGTCGTTTAAGTTGAAGTCCCCTGAACTGTGGACCGCAGCGGAGGTTCAGGAGAGACTGGATGATCACATGACGAGTCTGAGAAGAAATACAGCTCATGCCCAAAATGCAGTGAATGTGTCGGTGTGCAGCCAGAGTCCTGTGGCTGTGTCTTCTCATCGTCCCCAGCATAGTGAACCACATCAGGCCCCTTCGGTGATACACCAATCACTGCCTCATCCTGTCTCTGCCCATTGCCAGCCTCAGTCAGCCCACATGATAATGAACCCGCCCCAGGCCCCTCCTGTGTCCCCCCTCTATCCTGCTCCAGCTACTGTCCCTGTTCCCGTCACTGCCAGTTCCTCTGGTGTTGAGCTTGGTCCTCAGCAGGTGGTCGCTATGTTTGACAGAGTCCTCTCTATGTGTACTGCTTCTCTTGCCACTGGTCAGAGGGGTCCTCATCAGAACGCCCGGCCACACAATCAGCAGAGTTCTCTGTGTAGAGTATGTAGCTCTGGGGATCACACAACCAATGCGCACTGCAGGTTTCATAGGCTGTGTCTCAACTGCTTCAGACCGGGTCACTTCAGGCATGAATGCCCCAATGCCTCCCAATCTCCAGCTGTGTCGACAAGCCGTCCTTCCAGCGCACCTTTAAACTAGCCAGCCCACGTAGAGAGAGGGATAGCGTGGGCAGTGATGGAGTAACCCTCATTGGAGAACGAGATTTGCAATCTGTCTATGTAAATAGTTGCAGCCAGCTTTCTGAAGACAAGACGGTCATAATGGTGGGGTCGCAGAGAGTGGACAGAGCTAGTGAGTTGTTTTATGCTCCAGTGTCAGTCGGTGGCCAGTCTATATTGAAAGGAATGTTAGATTCGGGCAGCATGTCATGCACGCTTAATGAGGAGGCAGAATCCAAATTGAGAGCTGCCGGTGTTCTCCCTTGTCCTCATCCTGTGCCTGGTAATGTGGTGCTGATTGGTTGTGGTGGCCTCACTACACGGCCAAAGTGTATCTACGATCTGGATGTTGATGTCTATGGATTTAAGTTCATTGTGCCGACATTCGTTGTTCCTGGACAGAGAGATGAGTTCATACTTGGGAGCAATGTAATCAGACCTATCATACAGGAGATGAAGTCCACTGAGAGGTACTGGGAGCTCATCTCCTCCAGTAGCAGTGACCCAGAGTGTGAGCAATTCCTCCAGCTCCTGAGCTGCGTTTCACGGTGGTCGGGCCCTGAGCTGCCGAGTAAGATAGGCACAGTGAGGCTGAGGCAGGCCGTCACTCTCCTTCCTCAGCAGGAATATGCGGTCTGGGGGAAGTTGCCGAGCAACGCTCCTGTGTCCCCAGGGAGCACTGTGATCGTGGAGCCCACCTCGGCGCGGTCAACCCCAAAGAATATTCTGGTGGGGCGTCTCGTGACACCCATGTGGGGGGATCGTTGGATTCCTGTCAAGGTCCTGAACCCCACACACAGCCCTGTGACGCTCCGCCGCAATGCCAAGCTGGCTGACGTCTCTCCCTGTCTGGCTGTTGAGGACCTGCCCATCACTCAAGGTCTGTGCGAGACACAGTCTGATGTTTCTGGTTCTCCTACTCCTTCGAAGTCAATGCTTGATCCTGTGCAGCTGCTGAAGGATCATGGGTTAGCAGACATAGACATTGGTGGCTGTGAAGTGTCTGCTGATTGGAAGAAGGAGCTGGCTGAGCTGTTGTTAAAATTTCAGGATGTCTTTTCCAAGGGCAAGCTAGACTGTGGGGAGGCAAAAGACTTCGTCCACCGTATCCACCTTTCTGACGACCGTCCCTTCCGACTGCCCTACCGTAGAGTCCCTCCTGCTCATTACCACCACCTGAGAGAAGTACTGTCTGAGATGGAGATGAAAGGTATCATCAGCAAGTCTCTGAGTGAGTACGCCTCTCCACTAGTCATGGTGTGGAAGAAGAACGGGGACCTGAGAATCTGCACTGACTTTCGCTTGCTCAATGCAAAGACCGTCAAGGGCGCCCACCCACTGCCCCATCAGGGTGACTGCCTTGCCGCCCTTGGGGGAAATGCCTTTTTCAGGACCATGGATCTGACATCAGGGTTAGTGTTACCCCGTTGTCATCCCCCTCCTCTGAGCCCCATGTGTCTCCGGTAATTGATGCTCATCCTCAGGGTTCTCAGACAAGTGATCGCCTCACTTCAAGATTTGGGAGAGTTATCAAGCCGGTCTTTAGGTTGATAGAGTCCATGGCACAACTGGAAACGATTCTGGGTGTTCGGCCAGTATCCACTGTGATCCATGTTTGAGCTTATGTGACAGGTGTCTCCTGGTATTACTCATGGCGAGTGAATTATTAGTGTTTTTATTTATTTGTTTATTTGTTTTATTTGTTATTATTTGCCCGGTCCGAGTATGGCCTATGTATGTGTGGTGTAAATGGCACTTCACGTTGTCTATAGTGTTCCCAGGGGCTTAGCTAACCTCTGGGTGCTCTTAACTCTTTATTGGGTGGCACCTATTGCCGAAGTCGTGGTTTTCTTGTGGTCGGTTTACAGTCCGGTCTGGGCAAGTTTTATTTATGGTTCAAATGTTTGTGTAATTCTGGGGGGTGAGTGTAACAGGGTGTGTTATATCCTTTAAATTACACAATTGCCTTTGTTTTTCTGTATTACCTGAAGTTTAGCCTTCCATGCCGCTCTATTTTATTTATTTTTTTGATTTGGCTCCACCTCCTTCTATACTCCCGCCCACATTCCAGAGAACCCGATAAGTTTCCCGCGCCCCCTGCCCTCTTCCCTTTGTTGCGATACCCTTGGGAAGAGGTGTGTACATTTATATTGTAATCAAATCTTTGACCATCTTATAATTTATCATTATTTATATTGGTTATTTTGATTATATATTGTTTAATTGGAAGTCTGGGGTTTATAATCATCCATAGTTATTAGATAGATTTCTGTGTTATGGGGAACTTTGTGTATGTGTGTATTCAGGTATGTATTTTATTCCTTTTATTTCAATCATTTCTGTGGTAATATTGTATGTAGTGGCCCTTTGTTGCGATACCCTTGGGAAGAGAGTTGGAGTAAGGGCACAAGGGCTAAGGAAGCTATTTGTGTATGTGTGTATTCAGATCGAATAAAAGGACGTCGGAGTGCCCGAGTCCAGACACATCGTGGGTCACGTCATTCATTAAATAGAAAGAAACACAACGCAGAACGAACCGGTCACACGTGCATTACTTCGGCTTTGCAAGTACTGCATATTGCAATTTCAGTACCTTCATTTGAGACCGTAAAAACATCCAAACCGCCGACATGATTCTTTTCAGTTAAGGTGACAAACACTCCTGTACTGCCTCTGTGCGTCTCTGGCTGCATCACTGACACTGTCACATGACCAAACAAGCTGCGCATAGGCAAAAAACACGGCAACTAGATGGAAATAAATATCAGCTGTTAATATCGGACCAGTTTTACTTATCGGGCCGATGCCGATATGTTAAAAAATGACTAATATCGGCCGATAACGATATCACTGCCGATATATCGTGCATCCCTAATATATATATATATATACAGTGTTTCCCCCACGTTCACACAGCAGCGGCGCGTCGCCGCTGCTGAATTTTCTCCGCCGCTGCAATAAAAATCTGCAATTTTTTTTACGTAGCTCCTTTTAGAAAATGTACAGCGCGTAACGTCAATTGCGCAGCACGCGGCACATCGTCACGTAACCAACATCAAAGAAGAAAAATACACAGCGAGTGTGGCAGTTGTTGGCAGTAGGCTACCCTACACGGTTGCAAAGTTACATTGATTCTTGCAGTAGCGAGTGAAGCGGAAGATCGAAGAAAGAAGGAAAGAGAGAGACAGACAGAGAGGGAGAGAGACAGAGAGAGAAAGTAAGTTGCTAAAATGTGTCGCTACATGACCACCAGTGTTAAAAACCCTCTGAGCCCAATCTTTTTATTGTATCTATAAACCGCAACCTCCGTGCCGTTTTTCCTCTAGTATTGTGTGTAGGCCTATGTGTGTGTGTGTGCGTGTTGTCGCTCTTTTTGGGATCACTCATAGCCTTTACAGGAGCTTATATCCAGTCAGGAATTTATAGCCTAGGTATTTTCGGGAACTTTGAAAAATGAATACATACTGTTAGATCCGATGTTGTTCTTTATTGCCATATAAAATCAGTTTTCATCGCGTATTTTAGTTAGGGATTTATGCTAATCGCCTGTAAGCATGTGGTCATTAGCATCTGGCGACTTGTTTGAGAGTCAGCATCAATGGCCCCCCCACCACCAAATTCCCCTACAGAAGAGCCCTGGAGCTCTTCTTTAAAAAGCCCAGTAGAATTAAATGCTCCCAGGCTTGATGTAGCCTTTGTGGATGAGCAAAAACTTCACAGTTCTCCGTCTGTTGTCTTCTTTGTCCTCATCCTCCTGTCGCTCTCTTGTCCTCTTCCCCTGACTCTCACTGTCTCACAAAGGAGCTGAGCTCACCTGAGGTCTATTTGTAGTTCTAAGGATCACACTGATTGGTATTCAATTAGCTTTATTTTTTATTTTTCATGTGTGTGAGTCTGTGTTCTTTTCAAATTTTAGTTAGGTTTATAATTTAAAAATATGTGTTTTGCCCATTGTTGCAGGAGATTTCATTTTTGAACAAGTGTCTTATGTAAAAAACAGTTATGCTTTGGGCATAGCAACCATGTTTAGTGTTTAAGCATCAGGCCAAAATCTGTAAATAAATTGTGCAAATTATATTTGCGTTGTGGCATTTTTTGTTTAAATATTACTATACAAAAATATAAAAATCTGTAAATGAAGACACAAAAGGCAAAGTTACAACACCAATAATCCCATCTACAGTAATACACAGGACTGTTTGAATAGGATTTAAGTGCATATTCTCCTCTCAAAGTGCACCAGATTCATGCATTCCAACGTTAAGGGTACAAAAAAATTTAGTATACATGTGTTTGTATATATATATGTGTGTGTATATATATATATATATATATATATATATATATATATATGTGTGTATATATATGTGTCTATGTATATATATGTGTGTGTAGGAGATCGCAATGAAATGGAGACGGAGACTTGATTGCCGGTGAAAAACACGAGAAGGATTTATTTCCCAAAACACAGAACCCGCACAGCCAGAGGTGCGTTCCTTAAGACCTGCGTTGTAACACCAGGTGGGTGCCACGCCCCCTTCCCTTAAAGGGGGCACGCTCCATACAACATACACAGTGAATACGATACCGCTACAGACGCCCCCCCAGAATTCACACTCCCGAACAGTCAAGGCCAACGGGAAGGAGCCCTGAGCACCCGCCCGAAACGACTCAGCGGAACCGGTGCGGGGGCCGAGGGGGCCACAGCAGGCAGTGCAGGAGTCATGAGGCGGTGTGGCTTGGAAACCGGAGGACGACCCCGCCGCGGGGGCAGAGCCAACCCCACGGGCTGGTCCAGATCCAGGTGGGCTGGCTTGAGGCGATCGACCGAAATGTAGTCAGGCCTGCCCCCGATGTCTACCAAGAAGGCCTTGTCACCGGCCTCCAGGACGCGAAACGGACCGTCGTAGGGAGGACGGAAAGGGCCCCGATGGGCATCATGGCGGATGAACACATACCCCGCCGTCCGCAGGCTGGGCGGCACGCAAGCCTTCGGGAGGCCGTGCTGCGAGGTAGGGCACCGGCGTGAAACCCCGGACCCTGTCCTGGAGCGAGGTCCGCTCCTGGGCTGCCGACCAGGGAGTTGTGGCGGTGGGGATGAAATCCCCAGGAACCCGTAGTGGCTGTCCGTAAACCAGCTCGGCCGACGAAGCCCGCAGGTCCTCCTTAGGGGCAGTCCGGAGGCCCAACATGACCCAGGGGAGCCTATCGACCCAACCGTCATCCGTAAGGCTGGCCCGGAGTGCAGCTTTCAAGGAGCGATGAAACCGCTCACACAACCCATTAGCCTGTGGGTGATAAGCGGTTGTTCGATGGAGCCGCACACCCAGGCCCCCGGCGACCGCATTCCACAGCTCGGAAGTGAACTGAGGTCCCCTGTCAGAGGAGACATCAGAAGGGGGGCCAAACCGGGCGACCCAGGTGCCTATGAACGCCCGGGCCACGTCAGAGGTCGTAGTGGATGCCAGCGGGACAGCCTCCGGCCAGCGGGTGGTCCTGTCCACCATCGTTAGGAGGTAGCTGAACCCTTGAGAGGGCGGCAGGGGCCCCACCAGGTCCACATGCACGTGGTCGAACCGCCGCTCCGGCACTGAAAAATGCGCCAGCGGAGCAGTCACATGCCGATGCACCTTGGCTCGCTGGCAAACCACGCAGGCCCGAGCCCAGTCCCGAATGTCCTTCTTAAGGCCATGCCAGACAAACTTCCCGGCCACCAGCTGCTGTGATGTCCTCCGCCCAGGATGGGCAAGGCCGTGCACGGCATCGAAAACCTGACGCCTCCAACTGCCGGGCACGACCGGCCTTGGCTGTCCAGTGGAGACGTCACACAGGAGCGTGGCACCGACGTTGTCGTACTTGATGTCCTCCAACCTGAGTCCCGTGACAGCTGTCCTCAGAGCCTGGACCTCCGGGTCGGAGGCCTGATCACCTGCCATGCTGGCGTAGTCGATTCCCAGGTGGACAGCTCCTGCGATGGCCCGGGAGAGGCAATCAGCCACGTGATTGTCCTTACCCGCCACATGGCGGATGTCCGTGGTAAACTCGGAGATGTAGGCCAGCTGGCGCTGCTGACGGGCAGACCACGGCTCCGAAACCTTCGCCATCGCGAACGTCAATGGCTTGTGGTCCACGAAAACGGAGAATGGCCGAGCCTCCAACAGGAAACGGAAATGCCTAATGGCGAGGTAAAGGCCGAGGAGCTCTCTATCGAAGGTGCTATATTTCCGTTCGCAGGGGCGGAGCTGCCGGCTGAAGAATGCCAGCGGCTGCCAGACGCCGTTCACCAACTGCTCATGCACGGCACCAACAGCATAGTCCGAAGCGTCGGTGGTCAGGGCAATCAGCGCCGCAGGCAAAGGATGCGCCAGCATAGTCGCCTCGGCCAATGCCCGTTTAGTGTCCCCAAAGGCCGCCTCTCTCTCAGCGGTCCAGTCAATAATATGCTTCGTTGTCTTACCCTTGAGTGCCTCATACAGGGGCCGCATGAGCCGGGCCGCACGGGGAACAAAACGGTGATAAAAGTTCACCATCCCCAAAAACTCCTGCAGGGCCCGAACTGTAAGAGGGCGCTGGAAGTCCGCCACTGCAGCCACCTTCGAGGGCAGGGGAACAGCTCCCTCCTTGGTGATGCGGTGGCCCAGGAAGTCAATGGCGATCCGGCCGAATTGGCACTTGGCTGGATTGACAATCAGGCCATGCTGGCTGAGCCGCTCGAAGAGTGTTCGCAGATGCTTCATGTGCTCGGCCGTGGAGGCGCTGGCGATCAGAATGTCATCCAGGTAAACGAACAGGAATGGCAGGTCCCGCAGCACGGTGTCCATCAGGCGCTGAAAGGCCTGGGCTGCGTTCTTCAGGCCGAACGGCATCCGTAAAAACTCAAATAGTCCAAACGGAGTGATCACCGCCGTCTTCGGGACGTCCTGCGGCTGGACGGGCACCTGGTGATAGCCCCGAACGAGGTCCACCTTGGAGAACACTACCGCACCGGCCAGGCGGGCAGAAAAGTCCTGGATGTGGGGAATCGGATAGCGGTCGGGCACCGTAATGTCATTGAGCCGGCGGTAATCCCCACATGGACGCCACCCACCGCCAGGCTTCGAGACGATGTGGAGCGGGGAAGCCCAGGGGCTGTCCGATCGCCGGACAATTCCAAGACGCTCCAGGGTGTCAAACTCAGACCTAGCAACGGCGAGCTTAGCAGAGTCGAGGCGCCGGGCCCTGGCGTAGACCGGCGGGCCAGTGGTCGCGATGTGATGCTCCACTCCGTGCTTGGTGGCGGCAGCTGAGAACGTGGGCTCCGTAAGCTCCGGGAATTCCGCGAGGAGGGGGGAAAACACATCGGAGGGTGAGAGTGTGCCCGACAGCTTCGTCGTGCCTGAGCCACTGAGCTCACATGCCAGGGAGCTAAAAGTCTCAGCACTTATCAAGCGCCGGTTCATCACATCCACCAAAAGGCCATTGGCGCAGAGGAAATCGGCGCCTAGGAGGGGTGTGGACACCTCCGCGGTGACAAAATCCCAGCCGAAACGCTGACCCCCGAAACATAAATTAACAGTCCTAGTCCCAAAGGTGCTGCCGTTGGCGGCCTCCAGGGCGGGGCCGTGGCCGCCCCCTATTCTGTCAATGCGTGACGCGGGCAGAACGCTCACCTGGGCCCCCGTGTCACACAGGAACCGTCGCCCAGAGCCTGTATCTGTGATGAATAACAGACCCCCAGAACGGCCGACACACACGGCAGCTAGCGAGTGCCGGCCCGTGCATTTCCCGATGCCACGAAACTGCACGGGGGGCGGCACCTCCTAGCTTTGGGTCCATACAGGGCGTGGAAATAGCACAGGCCTGCAGACTGCTGTGGCTGTCGTCGTGTCGCCGCGGCCACAGCGATGGTGTCCGTCATCTCCAGGTCGCCAGTGGTGTGAGCCAATACGGCCGTGCAGCGCTCGCGCCCGGCGGCGAAAAAACGATCCGCCTCCCTAGCCAGAGCCCGAAAGTCCGTGGTGTCACTGTTGGCTAGAGCTGCCCTAACACGCACTGGCAGCTGCTGCATAAATAAAGCCCGAAACAAAAAACAAGGCCTATTACTCCCCAGGAGATTGAGCATGTGATCCATGAGCTCCGATGGTTTGGAGTCCCCGAGGCCATTCAATGCCAGAAGCTGCTCGCCCCGTTCAGCCTCCGACAAACAGAACGTCTCCATCAGGAACCCCTTTAGCAATGCATACTTCCCACGGGCCGGGGGGTCCTCGAGAATATACATCGCTCTGGCCGCCGTCGAGCCACCAAGCGCGGAGACTACATAATAAAACTTGGTTTCATCCGCAGTAATCCCCTTCAGCGCGAATTGCGCCTCCGCTTGCGCGAACCAGACCCGCGGCTGCCGTTCCCAAAACTCCGGGAGCTTCAGGGAGACTGCCATCACCGGAGCAGCAGCCACGGAACCTTCCGCCGAATCGAACTCCATAGCCCAATCTCCGATCTGCGCGTCCTCGCTCTTCCAGCGCATAGAACAGTAATCCGGTAAAACGTCCGGAAACTGTCAGGGTCACCAATGTAGGAGATCGCAATGAAATGGAGACGGAGACTTGATTGCCGGTGAAAAACACGAGAAGGATTTATTTCCCAAAACACAGAACCCGCACAGCCAGAGGTGCGTTCCTTAAGACCTGCGTTGTAACACCAGGTGGGTGCCACGCCCCCTTCCCTTAAAGGGGGCACGCACCATACAACATACACAGTGAATACGATACCGCTACATGTGTATATTTTAATAGACAAATGTCTATCAACTGTTGCCTTAGTAGAATAAAAAAAAGGGTTTTCATATGCATAATGAAATTAATGTACATGTTACTTTTGCTCAATTGACACGATAATATTTGAAAGGTGTCAACGTACGCCGAAGGCTGCAGTGCGAAAAATGAAAGAAACGCAGCGTATAAAACTGAAAGTTTCAAGGAAACAGGTTCATGATTGAAACCTCTTTGACAGTTACATAATGTGTGGTTTCAAGGGATCTTTACCGCTATACTTAAAAAACTGCCAATGCCTTGTTGTTGAGTGGGCCGTTCTCGATGTCACCGTCACTTTAACTGCTGCACCTTCGCAGTCCTAAGTAGGCTACCAAAGATTGGAAAAAATAGGAAGAAACTGGCAACTTTAATTGAAATAAAATAGTATTACAGCTAAAAAGAAGGAGACAAATTGACAATCTTTGGGTTTGGAGGACACATTTTTTACTTTTTAACTATTTAACTAATCCTGTATATTGAAGACTCTTTAACTGAAAAAAAACATTTGAAGTATGAAACGACACATCCTTGAATAAGAAAAACGAAACCAGCTCATTGAGGCAGGACAAAACGGAGAAGGACATTGTAAAGCCTAAAGTCTACTTCGACTAATGTTTGAAGCGCAACTCAAACAATAACCAGAATCTGTGTCTTAATGGAGCACAGCACACAGAGCCCAAATGTAGTGGGGCTGTATCTTTCTTCCCTAGCTTCAAAGAGTGCTCAACTCAATTTTGGACTTGAAATTGTAAAAAAGTTTTTGTGTCCGTCCTAACAGGGCTGTGAGCGTTGGGCTCAAGGGGTACGGAGAATGTGTGCGTTTGTCTTGTCTGTAAAAGGGGAGCGAGGACGGTGCCGAACCCTGCGGACAAACCCAGTAGCTGTAAAAGTAATAGCCTGTGCTTTCGCCGTGATAAGTCAGACTACGCCTCCAGACGCTGATCCCCTGCCAGTGACGGCCATTTGTCAGTGCTGACGTTGAACTCCCAACACTGCCGGCGGTGTGAGCTTGACAGTTGAAGCCGTTTCACGTCATCCTGCGCGCAGCCATTTCCTTTTTTTGTCATGTATGTGTTGTTTTGTTGGGGGGGGGGGGGATATATCTATATTTCAAATTGAAAGTAGATGTATTTATTTCATTTTGGTTTTTTCAGATAACATAATTTAAACAATTTAACATGTGGGCCTATATTGATGTGTTTTCAGATGTTGATAAAAAATGAATACATCATGGCACTTAACATATGCACTTATGTACGTTATAAGTCCTGGCACACACAACAAAAGTACTTAGAATTGTGCAGATTATTATCCTACCTTTCTTTGTTGTAATGGGTTAACCTAGCAATCGTAAGTGCTTGCACTTGTTTCTATGAACATCCTATGTACCAAAACATATGTCTATTTTAATTTGAAAGGAGCTGTATTTTTTTTTATTTTGGTTCTTTCAGATAACATAATTCAAACAATACAACGTGCATATTGATATGTTTTCAGATGTGGATTAAAATGAATACATTATGCCACTTAATGTTTGCACTTATTGTATGTTGTTCATCCTGGCACTTAGCATTAGGTATATATTATCCTACCTTTCTTTGTTGTAATGGGTTAACCTAGCAATTGTAAGTGCTTGCAGTTGTTTCTATGAACATTGTTATTGTACCGACAGCCATATATTGTTGTAGCTCTTTCTTCTGACAAATGTACTTATTGTAAGACACTTTGGATAAAAGCGTCTGCTAAATGCCCTATATTTAAAAAACATTCATGTACATTTGTGGCTTGAGATGGATTATCTCATTCGGCAACCTCAAATAAGAAAAATCACAAGATGTGATTTTGCAAACAAATGACTTCAATCTCTCCAAATGAGAGATGGCAGGGACTGACTCCACACTCACACACAGAAAGTTGAAATTGATCAAAAGCACTGGCAGAATAGGCAAGTTCAGTCCTCTGCACCAACGTGTGTAACTTGTCATCCTTTAAAATGGCAGAGTAATTTCCTAAGTTCCAGATATAATTATGCCGGAGGAGAGGAGACCCTTAAGAGTTGTTAAAATGTCAAGCTGTATTCCAGCAACTCTGATTTCCTTTAATTAAGTTGTCTCACCTAATGATGGACCTTCGGGCAGGGAAAAAAAACCTGTCCCGCTACCGGCTCTCGGCCTTAGAGGAAGTATGAAGCTCCACCGTAGTGGGTTTTTATCAGGATCATAGAGACAGCCTGAAGCATATCAGGGTTTCCCTACAATCCCACTGCTCATCTGGAGGTGTTTGGATGTGCTCATCATGTTTCTCTTATTTTGAGACAGACATTTAGATATAGCAACGATTAAACGTATGGCTCCACTTGTGTGGACGTGAAAAAGTCTCTGGTAAAAGTGTCATTGAATTTATTTTAACCAAACAGTACACCCTTGATCAGGCCCTGCAAGTTCAAGTGCAGAGCAGTAGTCATTCAGAAGTTAACTGTGTAACTGAGAGGCAGAATTGCTTTGCATTACAATCTGGGACAAACGAAGACCTTGCAGAAACCTGACCATGACAAAATAAAACACAGAGACCCTGTGGTTAAAGCTGCGAATTTTCAACTTGCTCGTAGTGTTTAAAAGCATGACATGCTGTATGTCATGCTTATTATGTCATCTGTAATCAATGATGATTCAAAGTGATTTAAATAATGTTCTTACGAATCTCAAAATGTTGTGTTACCCCCATCTTTAGAATTGTTTGATTTCACATGATCGCTGCAAGTGGTCTTAATTGTTCTCTCAACAGTGTAGTATCGGGAGTGTCTACATAATCAGCGTTTTGTAATGATCTGCATCATAATGAGATTTGCTTTGAATTAGAATTAGCTTGCTAAAGCTAAGACCGGGGCATGCACATGGTGGCTGCCGACTGACCATTTCCCCACCTGTAAACACCAGATTGCAACAAAGCATGAGACTAATTGCTTTTTACCTCAACCATTATCTTTTAAGTACAGATCCAGATTGTGCCCCTGTTAAGCTTGCATCCAATACTCACTCTGCCCCGGTGCTGTTAACCTTTACAGAATAAGGCAGCCGACCAGTCACAACTCCATCTCCCTGCAAGAGAACAGCATTAATATTCAACCCCATATTGTAAACAAGTCAGCAGAGTATCCCCTCACTGCTCTGCATTTCATGTCTTTTTTTTTTCTCAACATTTGATCTTATGCACAAGGCACATTTCATTGGAAATGGAATGATTGGCATTGATGGATGATTGTGTATAAGGATCGCTACATGGTAGACTTGGTGTGTGTGTGTGTGTGTGTGTGTGTGTGTGTGTGTGTGTGTGTTTTAAGCACCTATAGGACTTAATCGGGGATCCAGCAGTCCTACTATGTTAAAGCGGAACTTCTGGGGGGAGATGGCACAAAAAAGAGTTATACTAGCTTGCTGTTTTTTTTCTTTTTGATATTATATCGTAGAAAAGTAATTTGCCCAGGTGGATGAAGCTTTCAGAAAGGAACTTTTTGAAACTATTTACTACTGGTGGCCGAGTTTTGTTTTCACTAATCATGAGACTACAAATCCCTGCCTTCAGCCACATCATTTGTCGAAAGAAAGTGAAATACCTTGTTCACTCAGCTTGTCTGCCGTCTGACTTTGCATATTAATCTTAAATCTGATTTGTGACAACAGGATGGACCAGTGTGTATGTTTGTGTGATATTAATGTAGAATAGAATAGTGTGTGTTTGTATGTGAGTGTATCAGACCCTTTTATAATCAATTGGCGTGTATTTGTTTGCGTCTGCGTGACCAGTTCCTGTTGGCCTTGGACCAGCAACATATAGCTGTTCATTATTCATTCATTTATATTGATCAATACTATTCTCTTTAATCTCCTTTGCTGTGCCGGATATAATAAATGCTATTATTGATTTCTATATCCTGTGGACACGAGCCATTAAATCCTGTCCTATAGTTTAAAAAGCTCTGGGCTAATACTGCTTGCCATATATTTTCCCATTGTCTTACAAAGTTGTAGTTTTTGCTTCAAAACAACGGCCATCACTTTTATTGACTGGTTCTACATTTGCACTGCGTTGCACCATAAATGTGATTAGTATGGAAATTTTTAGTATGGAAAATTTTGAGGGAAGAAAATGAAACCATTTCATCCATATGCTAAAGCAACTCCTGACGAGCGTACAATATGTAGTCTTCTGCAAGTTTACATTTATCCTTGATGGAAGACGCTATTTTTCTCGTTTGAGTACTTCATGATTCATGTTTTTGCTACTGTCTTGCCAGTTTGTTCCAACACATTTTAGAAATAAATGGAAAACCAACTGTTCCGTTAGAGCAGCTCAATAGCCAATAAAGTTTGTGTTGAATAATGTAAAGTGCTAACCCGTCCCTCGGTGGTAGAACCCCACTGACGTGAAGTGGTTCAGCATCACTCAGCGCCAACAGGAACCACCCGTGAGTAGAAAACATCAGGTCCGGGTATAATCTAAATCTCATCAATAACACAGGAGGCAGAGCAGGCACCTTGCCTAAAAGCCAATCGTTGCTGCCAGCCAACACACCTCACTAGCTCACCCAGAATAATGACCAATATGGCCGCGCACTGCAAAGCGCACTTCTTTTTTCCCCACCTGGTTTCTGGGTCAGGTGCAAAGAGCGATGAGGTGCAGGGGTAATGGATGGACTCTTCACAGCCAGAGTGGAAGAGAGCAGGGAGGTGTAGGGAAGAAGCTGGGGGAGTTTACTGGAATCCCATTGCCCATTAGGGCTGAGGGGAGGGGAGGGGGTGGGAGGGGCGGGTGGCTGGTGTTTGCCAAAGTATGTCAAGAGTCAATTCAGTATCGTTTCACATCCAACGAGGAATGACAGCAGCTTTTAGTTCTGAACATCCCTTTCAGTGTTGGGATGTGCTTGTCTCGCACCCCCCCATCTCCCCTCCTCCCACATGCACTCATTCTTCCTCGCCAAGTCAATGTGCTGCACTATGCCGATTGATTTGGATGCACTCTCTTAATAGCACGAGGGTCTTTAAAAGAGCCAGTATGGATAATTGTAACAGCGATGTCGACGGCGCACAGTGTATCGCTATATTGGTATTATAGGGTGTAACACAGTTCCAGAAGAACCACAAGGGTTGTGTCCCTATTACAGTCGAGACGATAATAGTACCTGCTCTTTTCATGCTCTGTCATGTTTTTCTTGGAAGTCATTTGGCTAGCGTGGTGCTCCTCCTCCAGAGACATGTTTTATGAACTTAATTTCCTCTAAAAGGGACCAAATTGAGTTTATATTTTCCTGCATCTATGCATCTAATACATTAGCTTGGGATGTTTTTAGGTCAATCAAACCCCTTGCCTCTCAGGAGATGACAAGATGCATCCGTCTTGCTTGACTGGGCTCTTGAATAAGATTGCGTGGGGGGACTCGAGAGGGAAAAGGCCCTCCAGTAACTGATTTAAGTCAACTCTTGAAGGTATTAAGATGGAAAATATCAGGCTTGATATTTTTCATTCAGATAGTGTACTCTGGGGTTAATTGTCTTAAAGGGAAACAAGGAAAATACAGTTACATTGATTTCTGTCTCTTTCAAAATTTGTGGTAGTACGTTTGTTACATTTTCACAGAGGTATAAAAATCCATGCTAATGGTCACTTATTCAGTCTCTCTGTGGGTGAATTGGATGGGACCAATGAGAAGCATTACAAGAGCTTGTGATTATGTCTAGTTACTGCATTTGCTCCTCAAAATGTTGGGCAAAACCTCCTTGCTCCACCCCACTTTCTCATCACTCAATGGTAGAATAACCCACAGCAGTAATACACAGTTGTTTGGCGACTGCAATGCAAGGCTGAATAAAGACTCAAGAAGCATTAAGTCTATAAGGGCAAAAATTGTATGCTTTTGAGATGTGGGCGTGGCGAAGAGTGCAGGCAAAGCCTGGTAGTTGGGAGAGCAGTTTAGTATAGCAATTCATATATTAGTCCAAGAGACTTTGCCAACAACAGGAAAAACCGAGCACACACATAGCCACAATAACTTTGTAACTTGTAAGTTGATCTGTCCCATGTAATCCGATTAACTAACTGCCTCAAAAGTGTCTGTTCTAAACATGACAGCAAAACACATCTCAACTGTTGCTGTTGAAAATCTTGTCTCTATTTCAGTCGGATTTTGGAAAAAAATAATAAAAGATAATTAAGAAAATTACCAACTCTGACAAATAAAAATAATGTTATATTTCTTCTTGAAAAGTAAAGCTTTTGTTCATGAAAGATTGAGCACCCGAAGATATGCGAAGACATGTATGACCCACTTATTATGGAGCGCTTCACTCTGGGGGCCAATCTTGGGATTCCCTATTAGGGACAAACGCGTTGAGTGAACACATGAATGATAAGACTTTAAAAAGGTCCAGGCAGCCTTCTCATAAAATGGACCCTTTTTTCCTGGCCATCATCGCCATCTGTCAACCAGGATGGATGCCCACTTGGCCGTTGTTCAATGTAGCATGAATACAAATAAAAAAATGTCCACCAGCCTTTTAAATCAATAGATGTGTCCCGTTAATTGTATTCGCTGTTCCAACTCAATGGGCTGGGGTCAATTAATATAGAACATAGCTTTATGCTATTAAGCCTTTAAATCGCTGCGCAGGCTATATTGAGGGTATGGGTGGATTTCATTTTTCATTCCAATTCAGTGTGCTCGCCTTAAGGGACAAGTGAACATTGGGAATACATTACAACAACAACCACAAAACATTAAACCAAAAACAAAAACATATTCGGGGCTTTGGTTTTTTCCCATTCTGAGTGAACTCAGAATAATCACAAAGCCTGATAGTTATTTCACGCTTAGTTTTTTTGAGAAGTTTTTGAGAACTCTGATTTGGAATTACTATGTCCTCTGCTAAAGACATAGTTTAATTATAAATTGAAGATTTAATTCACGGGTGTGAAAATCATGGTCTTTATGTCCCAAACATCAGAAGGAGGAAGGTGCCCGGAGGGTTCAGGTAACCATTCATCATCCCGCGATAGATATCGCCACCTCTGTGGCTAGTTAAAATGTACTGCTGAGCCCACAGATCCTGCATAGTCGTAACACATTTATCCCACCAAGTTGCAGTGTTATGAATTGCAGGTTTATAACTTAATCAATCACAGCCTTGTTGGCTGCCTCGTCGGGAAGCTTGTTTTCTCCTGAAACGAAAAAATAATGAATTAATTCAGCCACCTGAGCACAGCTGTGTCATGACCTGTAAGCTCATGATACAAGGCAGTCTATTGTTTTGTTTTTTCGAACTGGATAGATAGTGTCCTGGTAACGGGTGTGTCAACTGCGCAAATGTACTGGCCATGAGGTGGCTCATAACTATCAAACAGTGAGGTATTGGAAGACATTCTTGTATAAACTACATGCAACAAAAAGGTTCTGCCCTTGAAGGCTTGAAACTGTTGGTGAGAGCCTCAGGGTTTAAGAGGCATGTGTCCTTGCTCTACAATGGAAGTTTGGAGATTGAGTTTGGACCCGTTAGAGACTTTTTCAGTGCTGTAGGTAAATGCTCATTGAGGTGTGAAATTATGAGTCACCATTCTAAAGGGTCCATCACATAACTCGTAACTGTCTGAACTCTCACTCATTCAGTTGAAAAGTCGAGGCCCACAGGTTCATTTACATCACAATGTACATTATTGATTTAGACAGAGCTCTTGTGTAAAACGCTTTTAACTGATGTGCCCTCTGGGTTGCTGATAGCTGGGGCTATGAACCATAACAAAGAAAATTAATCTTGGCGGAGTGGAAATTATGGCAATCATATTTTGTAAGCGACATGCCTTTATTCATTCACAATTCAACCTTAAATAATTGTGTGTTTTAGAAAAATCATTTTTTTATGAGGTAATGCAATTATTGCAAATAGATGTTGAATTACTGCCAACATAATGAAATGGCTCCAATAAACGTCAACTTCTTTTGGAAACAGATTGCCGTATTGGTATAAATCATTTTAATGTCATATTTCCAATCCACTGGATTATATGAGGAGTAAAAGTAAAGGAAAAAGTAACCTTACAGATCATCATGTCAATGTCATCATAAGGGGTGAAATAGTGTTGTTCAGTTATTTTATGTTCCAAATTTTGCAAAACTTGCAGACCTGCAAAACGTCTCCTTTCTTAGACCATACAATAATGCTAGGCGCCACTGGCACCATGCCAAGCCACTTCTATTTCTTAGTAAGAGCTGGCCATGATTTTGTGTTCGTCTCCAGATGGATGTTAACCCTACAGCGATCACGGTAATTGCTATCGGAGTACAATATTGGGCTACATCCAGAGAGAAACTTTATTTTGTGACTTCACCAACTTTTTTGATCACGTTTCTTTTTTTTCTTGGTTGTTGTTCCATCTTCAAATTAAGTCTGGTTGCTGTTATTGACACCAGAACAGAGCTATAGCGGGTAACAGGGAGGTCCAAACAGAACAGAAAAGGAGCTTCTGGAAGCGATCATGGTTTCATTCATGGACATAAGAAACCTTTTATCTATCCTTGTTATGGGTCCCCATATAAAACGCAGACACTCATTTGCATTTGGTTTGGCAGGTTTTCATGAAAACAAGTAAGTAGATGCCCCCCCCCGATATACAGTCTTTCCCCCAGGGCTCCCTGTTCCCATTTCTTCAACAGCACCCCATTACGCGGCTTGTATTCTATTTTCCAAGGAAGTCAGACTTATTTGAGCGTTTCTGGATAACTACTGCTATCTGTCTTGTACTAACTGTTTGGGTAGCACACTGTACGATGATAAGGGGCCGTGTCTTACAGTTTAGCTTTGCAGTCTCATTGCGTGACTGAGCAGTGTCTTCTAATCATTTCAGAAATCAATAAGTTACTGATTCTCTTTTCAAATATTTAGGAGCCTATGCTTTTATCATTCAAAATGCATGTTCTGCAATATATATACTATAAGTGCCTATGTAGTGGTGTATGTAAAATTCAAACTACACTTGACTGTAGCTTATATTTGTATTAAAGTTATGTTTATAAGGCATATTAAACAGTGACAACATGCACATACAAGGTACACGCATCCAACGCTCGAATAACATGCTTTGTATGCATCCTGATTATTTAGCCAGTCAATTGAATTAAACCAGATAGTGGTTACATACCTATTGGAATATTTTTATTTAATTATCATGACGAGGGACAGTTGTATGAATGAATGAATGAAAGACAGTGACATAATTTGAGGCTACACTTTCTATTGGCTACTCAGCCTTATATCGATAGCAAAGTCGATTTTGCATTGTTTTAACAGTAACAGTTTACTGTTTTAACAGTCATTTTTCCTTTGTTATTTTGATGGTGCGATGTTTAGAAACAAGCCAGGATGAAAAATTCTCAGAAGATACAATGAAAAAAGGATTACATTTTTTTAAACTTTTTATCCACAACCATCTTTGGTTTCCATTTCTTTTTGCAACACCTAATTTACCCCAGATGAAAAAAGTGAAACCTCAGGTAATACAAAGAGCTATTGTATCTCGCTACGCTCACAATTTCTTGCTACCTGTATCTTATCCACAGAAGAATCCTCCTCAAATCATCACTACATCACTACTGTAGGCCTTTTTTGCTAACTCACATTTAAATCATCTAAACGAAAGACTTGGTGTCTTGCATACAGCCTAATAAACTGTTATAAAAAGTACCGGCCACCACGATATTTAGGTCACAGAAAGGACAGATTGCTCAGTGTGTGCAGTCTGCGCATTGGGCCCTTTGATGAATGAAAGTCAACTGAATAGTGGCAGACCGCCAGAATGAATAGGAGTGCAAATACCATTAGAGTTAGTAGAAGCGGGGCATGCCCAGTCCAATAAATAAACCTAGAAATGTAATCTTTCAGGTAGCTTTTACTTAAGGATTATACTCGATGAAAGAAAATAAAGAAAAGGAGAAAGAGAAATACAAAAGTGGTCGGCAACAGAGAAGAAAAGATGGACAAAGGAAGGTAAAATACAAGGCATTCGACATTTAGAGGAGAAATAACAACGTTTCGCAATCTTATTTTATAGAATATAACGTGATATATGAAATAAGAAAGAGGGAAATATTATAAAGTTTGTTTCAGTATATATATGTATAAGCCCTGAGAAACAACCTAGAAAGGGACTTTTGAGACCGACCTGAAAGAATATGAAGTTTATCTTATCTGAATGACTTCTTACATCATCTGGGAGACTTGGAAAATATATCCACTGTTATGAACAGTGGATAAACTTGGTAACAGTTCTCCTCAGGAAATTGTCATGGCACTGCTGCAATCACAATGAGCTGTATGAAGATCGGAAAGATCTTTATTTGGCTTTGACTGTATTCTTCCAAATGCTAAGATAAATATAATATGGCGGGAGCTATTTCGAAATGTATATGAGAAATCAATATAATACCCGTATTTATATTAACAAAAAGCTACATTTACTTCATGAACATCCTGAGAATCTAATTGTATGATAATAGGGATAGTGTATGGCTAGGGATGTCAGCTGACAGACAAAATTATACTCTGTCCCCAAGCTCCGTAATATTCCTGTAGTCTATCGGTAGGTATTTCATCTGAGCAAGATGCCTATTCCCTGCCTGCTACTTAATAGGCCTTTATTACAGAGGCGTTATCGTAGGGAGAAAGCAGGTGTAGCTCATTAAGTTGATTATGGGTCTGTAGGCATGTCAGTGCCCATAATTAGCATCATGAGTTACCTGTGTCCGCCCCTACTATTACACCTCTGTGATAAAGGAACACTATCTTCATTCACTGTAAGACACTTTAGATAATAGTGACCTACATTAAACAATCATGAGGATTTAATGAAACAACCGCTTAATATAACAAGGTGAACATTGTGTTAAAGTATAATTATATGTTTGATTGAAATCATATGTGGCTGATTTTTTTGGTTGCGTTCATCTCGTTCTGATGAGCAACAACTGAGCTATACTATGTGAAATCACTTAAATCAAACCAAAGGATCGGCCGCATAAGGTTCAACAAAGCTTTCATTTTAATGTTTACAACGGAACAACCGTTTTTTATTCAAAGCAACTTTATAAGAAAATTAAAAAGGGAGGAATGACCCAATAATCAAATGGTGGATCAGGCACTACCTGATCCTCTGTGAGTAGTGATCGTTATACAGCATGAATGGTTACGAAGTGAAAGTGTAGGCCTATATATTTTATAAATCGTCTGACCCAAATAATAAGTCATCCAGATGAATTAATATGCTTTATGGATGACTTAATTAAGTTGTACCCAGATGATATCAAGATGTACGAACAAGGCTGAGTCATACAAATTAGATTTTAAGTCATACATATATGCAGTAAGTCAAACAACCAAGACAATATATCTGAAATACAATTCATGCTGCCTCTCAGGGGATTTGTAATAGGAATAAAGCTAGAACACATCATAAATGGCATGTTTTTGTGTAGAAAAGCCCTATAAATGCAGTTACCAAATAATAATAATAATTACTAGAAAATGCATTTCCTGCAGAAAATGCTGTTCTGTAGAAGTGCTGTAGGGCAAAGTGAGGTTAAAATAGGTTTTAGTAAATACACATAGTTTAAGACGTAAATATATGTTAAATGGCTTAAATCTAGCGAAGGGATTTGAACAGTCTAAATGGAGTAACCAACACCATTTAAAAAAAATAAAAATGAAAGAGTTTAACAAATAGCTAATGTGATAAAGTTTGAATACATTTTAGATCAAATAAAGAATGACTGAGCGTGTGTGTGTTTAAAACCATCAATCATATACTTCTGCAATTGTTAATACACTAATACACAGCTGAATGGCACCTAACTATTAACCCTATTAACTATTAGCTATTAACGTTATGTGGTATACAAGGAACCTCTCATCTATCTCTCACACAAACAAAACTTACAAGGTCTGTGTAAAGAACAAATGGACAGCCGCAGAAACTGGGTCGTCAATAAGATGACATTAATACACAACACACAAAACACGCATGGAAAAGGGCAATGGTGAACACATTAAAAACCTGAATGCGTCCTAATTGATTAATGATTGACTTTATGTTACCCACAAACACACAACCACACCCACACACACGTGCTTCGTATGCAGGGACACAGCCATACGGAGCACGTGTGCTCATGTTTGGTACATGAGCTAAAATAAAACAATCCTCAAAGAGTAGTCATGCATAAAATTAACATTTTTACCAACATCAACCGGAGAAATATGAACAGTCAACGCCAGCTCCACTAATACATCTTGAATCAAATCTCCTTCCAACTGGCGCAGAGGTTTGAGTGACAGGTCTGCTGACCCTCCCTCGTTGGACAGGTGCCCATCTCCAACCCCTTAATACTAATGTTATTGGGTCAAATCTAAACAATCAACATCACGTCAAATGATATTGATTGATGTTTGGAAAAATAATTAGAATAATCCTAGTTTTTTTCAAAACCAGCCGGATTCTTTTTTTTTTCATCCAAGCGTGATTAAAGTAGCCCAATTGGGCAGGAAACCGCCAAATCTGGCAACACTGGCATCTGCATGACGTGAAAAATACAGTTTAAGCGTTGTTGTTAGCATTTACCTTCTACCGGAAGAAAGCCACATGTGTAGTAAGCACCTAGCCTCTAGCCATGTGCCACAGACAAACGCCCGAAATATAATTCATATTTCCAATCGGTTAATAATTTTAGCACCAGTGTAACAAAGAATAACGTAACCGTTTAAGCTTGACATTCTGATCTAGGTTAAATATTGATGTTGTAAGGCTTTGCGACGTCTTCAATGGTTAGCTTCTGTGATAGCCACCTTAGGCTAGAGCATCACGAGAACGTCCTTACGCTCTAGCCTCAAGGTAAGTCAATGAGACAAACTAAAATATAGGAAGCGGGTAGGAAATTAAACTGTTGAACTGGGATTCCGTAAAAAGTATAGATGATATTGAAAATCGAAAATTAAGATTAAGTGTATTGATTTGTTTAATGTTTGACCGAAGGTTAACGGATAACAATTGTCTCATTGAATTCAATTGATATTCTAAAAGTAGGATATTGGAAAAAGTTAAAAATATTTGAAAAATCTGAATAGAAGCGTGCGATTCCATATAATCTGAACATTTTAAAATTGGAATGGAGTCTCAAGGTGAAAAACTGTGGAAGGAGTAGGGTCCCAAAGTTTGTTGAAAAAAGAAAAAAAGAAAGAATAAAACTTAGAACAATAGTTAACAATAGTTGAGCACTGCATGTAGCACTCATCTAATAAAAAATAATAATAATTATTATCATCATTATTATTGTAATATGTGTTTGTGATAACTTAAACAAGTGACTTTGTTATTTATGTTCTTTGACATCTCATTTGTTAGGTGAGTTAAGATCGGATATGACAAATCATTTGTTTGGATAAAAAGAACCGTTGTACGTCATAACTGTAGACAGTGCCACACCGGATACAGGTTATTTCAGGTTGGGTTGTTGATGGGTGAGTCATTGCAACAGGCATCACTAGCATTTTCACAAGCAACCAATAAATCAAATTTAAATTAAATTTTCCTGGACAAGTTGGATTTCAAGAATTGCATTGGCCTTGAGGTCCATCACAGTGTAACCGCCAAATTTAGCACAGGGACCTGAAAGAACATATTGTCATGGTCTGCTGACGCATCATAATTACTGTAAAAGCATTTTGTGGCACTGACAGAAAATAGCAAAAGCAATGATTTTCAGAACCATCGTGTGAATATAATAAATATTTTTTTTTAATCTAGATTAATTTTGGAATTAATCTAGATTAAAATGGCAAACGGCAAAAAATTATTTTGTTTACCTTGACAACTGTCAATTATACTTGGCAACGGTGAATTATCAAATATAATTCACCGCCGGAAGTTGTGAAGTGCCCATGCAAGTGAACGGAGCATAAACAAAAATAATTGACAGCTGAACGTTGGGGAGGCCCATGCAAGTGAATGGAGCAGTCTACAGCATTGAGAAGAGCCGTGTAATAATCCATAATAATGTACATTTTAGAAGTTAAATATTTGAAAGATGTAGAATAAATTAATATAATTTATATTGGAGTTAATTTGCTAGAAATGTACTTACAATGTTTAGTCAGTTAATCATTTACATATTTATGTTACACAATTATTACTTACATATTTACATGTTTACCTATTTAACACAGTCAGGATATTCTGTTGAATCTGCCTCTCTGATTCCCTCACGTTTACCTCAGTCTAAATTCTAGCTTCTGATTGGTTAGTTCAGTCACGTGATGGGTCCGAACAAGGAAGTGTTTGAAAATAGATTAACGGCGATATTTTTTTTATCACGCGATAAAAGTTTCGCGTTAACGCAACCGTTAACGCCGATAACGGCCCACCACTAAATATAACATTATCTTGCCATCGATAAAATATAATTCAAACAACATTAGCAGGTAAGCTAGTGTGTCAGCTCTCAAATCATATCTCATACCACCTCTCCACTGGCATTTGTGGTCCGAAAGACATCTGACTGCTCCTTTGTCCCCTGCGAGTTGATGGTAGAATGAATACATCTTTTTGGTGTTTGTGGTAGGGGGGATGTGCTTATGTCCGGCAGATTGAGGGCCTTCAGGAACTAGAGAGGATGACAAAGTATATTCAACAATGGTCGTAACAAGGTGAATGTTAGGAAATTGACTTGACCCCACCTTCTGGACTTTCATAAAGGACGATTCGGTGAAGAGCACAGCTGCTGACAACTGAAGGTTAGCAGCAGGGAAAAGTTTGATGTACAGCTGGCTGGCTCCGATTGAGAGTGTAGTTGCAGTGATTGCAGTCCTGGTCAATGTCGAAAAGAGTTCCTACCTTCCTGGGGGTGACCCCACAACTCCCGGTGAAAAAAGGGCTTCACTTGAACAGCTCTATCAGTTTGTCCTCATACACTATGAATGTTTTTAGACTTGTCTTAATGGATGAACTACAACAAAAAAAACATAGGCCTACCATGTATTTAGGAAAGAATGCAGAAAGTAGGATTCCTTCTCCAGGGATGGTAGGAGTGCAATGGAGGACATCATTCTAAATAATCTAAATAATTGTTTTCAAACAATAACTAGTTAAAGTGTTAGAAAATGAGTAATGAGTTTATGTGGTGGTAGAGGTTGTGACTAATAGTGGGTAGCCATCAGGTGCGGTTGCCAGGAATTCAGTTATGGTCTCAACCAGGTCACTCAGGACTCAGGAGCAAGTAGTCACAGCGGGACAAACAGAATTTTAAGTAAGCAAAAGCAATGCCTCATATGTGAAGTTTATTCAACTAAAAGCTATTGAGGTTAGTATAACCTCAATATAAGCTTACGACAACTTTGCTTCTTCTTGGGTGTTTTTTGTTGGCCTGTGTTGAGGCATGCTGTTAGCAAAAGAAAATGGCTCCTAAACGAATGTTTCTTTCGGCTGAGCAATCACTATAGAGAGTTATTCACTATGACAGACGTAAGGCTAACTACTAAAAACATATATCAATATATTTCTCTTCTTTATATATTCTAAATATTGTTAAACGGTATGAAAATACCTGATGTTGAAATTATTGTGAACAAATAGGAATATCAATGAAGTGTGCAAAGCAAAAAACTGTGAGTAGGAAATTGGGGTGTCTGAAAGTGGCTAAAAATGAGGCATCAGACATCTTCATTGTGGGAATCAGACATGGGAAAATTGCAGAATGCTCTTACGGGTCAAAACAGGTTGTGTTATTTTGCGTGCCTCGGAAAAGGTACGCATGTGTCCACGAAAAGAACGCAACCTGTGTTTGCAGTAGAGTGGAATGTTCACATTGTGTTTTAGGGAGGATGGCAAAAACATAGGATTTTATTATTTTTTCTCTAAATCTGTGTTATCTTACTACTATATAATAGCAGGCCTGTCGCACAAGTTACCCAAGTTGGTCGGTGCGCATGTGCCAAGCAGCCTGAAGCTCTCACACACACACACACACACACACAGCAAGTGCGAATGCACACTGTGGCACCCCGGGCCCGAGAATGTCTGGGTGAGGCAAGGAAACTCCACACTTGGCGGCTGGTTCAAAGCCCGGAGGGCATTTATTCGTTCGACCAGCGTTCTCCCCGGAGGGTAATGAAAATCATACTCAAGCTCCGAGAGCTAGGAAAAACAATGAAACAAGGGTTTGAGCTTTCTCTGCCGGGTCTGCTTGGTCCGGGTACGGCGCGGTTCTCCCTTCGCTCGTTCGTGGCTCTGGTTACGGTTCCAGCGTCTCGCACCAACTCTCCTTTGGGATGCGGGAAAGCGCAGGTTAAGAGCATGTCTCACTCCCCGCCCCAGGTGTTTCCCATCCCCCTCGTTAGAGTGTCGTGAGTGCCGGCCTCTGGCTCCATCTGTCGGATGTGGCCGGTACACGCCCTCCACCACCTCTCCCCTGGGCCCTCCAGCCCGAGGGGTTGGGGACAGGTTGCCACACTCCTCCACCGCTGCTTCACGCCCCTGGTGGTCTCCGACCGCCCCCAGGCACATGTCTCGGCGGGACAGGGCGTCGGCGTTGGCGTGTTCCCTGCCCGGCCTGTGGTCCACCTGGAACCTGTAGTCCTGGAGTGCCAGGAACCACCTCGTCACCCGGGCGTTCGTGTCCTTCGCGCCGGCCATCCACTTCAGTGGTGCGTGGTCGGTCACCAACGTGAACTCCCGTCCCAGGAGGTAGTACCTTAGTTTGTCCAGGGCCCACTTGATGGCCAGGGCCTCCTTCTCCACGGTGGAGTAATTCCTCTCGTTGGGGAGGAGCTTCCGGCTGATGTAGGTCACCGGGTGTTCTTCTCTCGCCCGTACCTGGGAGAGTACCGCTCCTAGCCTCACCTCGGACGCGTCTGTGTGGACTATAAGGGGCAGAGAGAAGTCAGGGGTTATTAGGACGGGTTCGGCGCAGAGGGCGCTCCTCAGGGTTTCGAAGGCACCCTCTGCTGCCTCCGACCACTTCACCCGGTCGGGTAACGCCTTCCGGGTCAGCTCGTTCAGGGGGCTCGCCATAGTGGCGAAGCCGGGGATGAACCTCTGGTAGTACCCTACCAGGCCCAGGAACGACTTCACCTGCTTCTTGGTGGTGGGCCGGGGCCAGTCCCGGATGGCGGCGACTTTGCTGTCCTGAGGCCTGACGTTCCCCCGTCCCACCCGGTAGCCTAGGTACGCCGTCTCCTCCAGCCCCAGGCGGCACTTGGCGGGGTTGGCGGTGAGTCCGGCCCTCCTCAGCTCCGCCAGGACCGCCCTCAGCTGTCGGATGTGTATGTCCCAGCTTGCGCTATGGATGATGATATCATCGATGTATGCGGCCGCATACGCCTGATGAGGCCGCAGGATCTGGTCCATCATCCGCTGGAAGGTCGCCGGGGCGCCGTGGACACCGAACGGCAGGACCGTGTACTGATACAATCCCCCCGGGGTTGCAAACGCTGTTTTTTCCCTGGCTGTCCGGGTGAGTGGCACCTGCCAGTACCCTTTAGTGAGGTCCAGGGTGGTGAGGTAGCGGGCCGGTCCCAGCCGCTCGATCAACTCATCCACCCTGGGCATGGGGTAGGCGTCGAATTCGGACACCTCGTTGAGCTTCCGGAAGTCGTTGCAGAACCGGAAACTGCCGTCGGGTTTGGGGACCAGGACGACCGGGCTGGACCAGGCGCTGCGGGACTCCTCGATGACGCGGAGACTAAGCATTCGGGTGACTTCCTCCCGGATGGCGTTCCGCCGGGCTTCTGGGACCCGGTAGGGGGGAACGCGCACCGTGATGCCGGGCGCCGTTTTGATGTCGTGCTGCGTCATGGTAGTTCTCCCGGGCAGCTCGGAGAAGACATCCTGGTGCTGGAGGATGACCTCCTCAAGGTCCTGCTTCTGGGCGGGGCTGAGATCTTCCCCCATGGGGACTGCCGGTATGTCGCGCCGGGCGGCTAGGGCGAGGGTAGCCGGCGCCGTCGGGGTCGGGTTCGCCCTCCACTGCTTCAGGAGGTTGATGTGGTAGAGTTGGGTGGGTTTTCGTCTCCCGGGCTGCCGCACCCGGTAGTTCACCGGCCCCACCTGTTCCGTGACCTCGTACGGGCCCTGCCACTTGGCCAAGAATTTGCATTCAGACGTCGGGATCAGCACCATGACCAGGTCTCCGGGCCGGAACAGGCGTAGCTGGGCCCCGCGGTTGTAGACCCGGGCCTGGGCCTGCTGGGCCTGCCGAAGGTGGTCCCGGACGATGGGCCAGACCTGGGCCATGCGGTCCCTCACCTGCTCCACATGGTCAACCAGGGTGCGATGGGGGGAGGGTCGACTCTCCCACGCCTCCTTGGCGAGGTCGAGGAGCCCCCGGGGTCTTCTCCCGTATAGCAGCTCGAAGGGGGAAAACCCCGTCGAGGCTTGGGGCACTTCGCGGACTGCGAAGAGTACATGGGGCAGGAGCTGGTCCCAGTTTTTTCCGTCAGCGTCCATGACCTTCTTTAGCATCTGCTTCAGTGTCTTATTGAAGAGCTCTACCAACCCGTCGGTCTGTGGGTGGTAGACCGAGGTCCGGAGCTGGGAGACCTGGAGGAGACTGAGCAGTTGCTTCATGACCCGGGACATGAAACAGGACCCCTGGTCCGTTAATACCTCCCGGGCTATCCCCACCCGGCTAAACAGTAGCATTAGCTCCCTGGCTACTGCCTTGGTGGTGGCGGCGCGGAGGGGAAGGGCTTCGGGGTATCTGGTGGCGTAATCTACGATAACCAGGATGTATCTATGTCCCCTGCTGGTCTTTGGGAGTGGGCCGACAATATCCAGCGCTATCCGCTCAAAGGGGACCTCAATGATTGGCATGGGGATCAGGGGGTTTCGTGCTGTGGGTCTCGGGGCCGTACGCTGGCACTCCGGACAGGACTGACAATAGCGGACTACATCCCCTTTCACCCCGGGCCAGTAAAACCGAGCTAGCACTCTTTCCCTGGTTTTATCCATGCCTAGGTGAGCCCCTAGCAGGTGGGAGTGGGCCATGAATAGTACCTTACTAATGTAGGGCCGGGGTACTAGCAATTGTTCTACCACTTCTCCCCCTTTTTCCACGACCCGATATAACAAACCCCCCCTGGTGCTGAAGTGCGGGTGTGGGAGGCGACTCACCGAATCCCTCGCTTGTCCCTCATGGGCGAGGACGTGGCTCCAGGCGTGCTTTAGGGCGTCATCCTGTAGCTGGGCGCTGGCGAATTGTCCGGGTCGATGCGTTCTCCCCCCTCCCCCGGTCGGGAGAAAATCCGAGAACTCGGTGAGCGGGGAGCCCTCGGAGTCTCCCGGTGGACCGGACTGCTCGGTTGCCGTCAGGGTGTCCGGCGTGTCCACGGGCGGTCCCGCCGTCTCCACTCGGTGGGACCCTCCCGCCGAGTGCGCTGGGGTGCCTGGCGGGGTGGGTCCGTCCCCCTCGGTCCCGCCGTCCTCCTCCGACGTCTCCGCTGGGGTTCCGGGGACCGGCCGAGCCCCGTAGGCGGGTCGGACCGTCCGCCCGGTCCGACGCGATGGATCTCGCCGGAGCCGGGAACTCGGGCCGGGGTTCAGCAGGCGGGTGAGCATGGGGCAGTCCCTGCCGATGAGTAGGGGTACGGGCAGGTTGGGCACGATCCCGGCCCGCGTCACATACACCCCTCGGGGGGTCCTCACGACCACGTGGCAAGTGTCATAGGTGCGGGTGTCCCCGTGGACGCACGCGACCTCTATGGGCTCGCCCCTCCGTCCCCCCTCAAGGTCTGGGCGTAGGAGGGTTACCACACTGCCGGTATCTAGTAGTGCCTCCGTGTCCTTATTCCCCACCCTCACCGGGATAGTTGGGGCTCCGGATGTCTGGTGGGCCCAGCAGTTGGTCAGCAGACACGGTCCCGGTCGTCCCCCGTCAGCGAAGGCCGACGGCATGGACACGTCCCGGTTCCCGGTGCACTGTCGGGCTAGGTGTCCGATTTGCCCGCAAGTGTAGCACCGTCGGTCCTCCCGGAGCCCCGGGGCGACGGTCTGCGGTCTCGGCGGGGTCCACTGTTGCCCGGCTCCCGGGCCTCGCTGGTCGCCACGCGGCTCGGCGGCGCGCGCCGGGGTCCGGGGCCCGCCCCCCAGCTGTTGGGCCACCTGCCAGTTTTCCAACTGTCGGATCAGCTCATCCACGGTGTCGGGGTGGTGGTGCGCGAAGGTTCTCCGTGCGTCGGGGGGGAGCTGACGGATGGTGTTGTCTATAAGGACCCGATCCAGGATGCTGGGTCCTTCTCCCGTTGTGAGCCACCTCCGTATCAGCCGTCCGTGCTGGGAGATCTGCGCGCGCACCGCGCCTCGCATGTCGAATCGCCAGACATGGAAGCGCTGGGCTCTGGCAGCGAGGCTATGGCCATAATAGGCCAGGATGGCCTGCTTCAGGGTCGGGTACTGGCTGGCGTGCTCCGGCGTCATGTCCTGGCTGGCCTGCTGGGCAGGTCCGGTTAGGAAGGGAGACAGGATGTGCGCCCACTGGTCCTCCGGCCATTTCTCCCGTCGGGCCGTCCTCTCGAACACCTCCAAGTACGCCTCCACGTCGTCGTCCGGTCCGAGCTTGGTAAGGCGGCTAGTTGGCGCGGCTGTCGGAGCCTCGCGCCCCGCTTGTTGGGTGAGCCTTATCACCGCCTCTCGGAGAAGAGCGAGGCTCTCCGCGGTGTCTCGATGGTGCCGCTGTGCGGCGGCCACGGCGGCGGCGGCTTCCGGGTTCTGCATCGGGGTTGGGTGGATGATTCCTTGTAATCCGTAGTGGGTTTCTTAAATGCCTGCCTTCTCCACCATATGTGGCACCCCGGGCCTGAGAATGTCTGGGTGAGGCAAGGAAACTCCACACTTGGCGGCTGGTTCAAAGCCCGGAGGGCATTTATTCGTTCGACCAGCGTTCTCCCCGGAGGGTAATGAAAATCATACTCAAGCTCCGAGAGCTAGGAAAAACAATGAAACAAGGGTTTGAGCTTTCTCTGCCGGGTCTGCTCGGTCCGGGTACGGCGCGGTTCTCCCTTCGCTCGTTCGTGGCTCTGGTTACGGTTCCAGCGTCTCGCACCAACTCTCCTTTGGGATGCGGGAAAGCGCAGGTTAAGAGCATGTCTCACTCCCCGCCCCAGGTGTTTCCCATCCCCCTCGTTAGAGTGTCGTGAGTGCCGGCCTCTGGCTCCATCTGTCGGATGTGGCCGGTACACGCCCTCCACCACCTCTCCCCTGGGCCCTCCAGCCCGAGGGGTTGGGGACGGGTTGCCACAACACAAACACCGCACGCACGCACCCACGTACACATACACGCACACATACACGCGCACTAACACACACGGGCGCGCTGACGCAGACGTTTCAAGACAAAGTCAGTGCAGGACACCGCATACACATCGATCCCGCATCCTGCAATGTCTTGCGATATTGATATCCCCCCTCCCCCTTTCCATCTGTTTTAACGGCCGTCCACAAACTCTCCCAGGTAAGACGTTCTGTCTATAGACTGTAGAAATTGCGATAAAATAACTGAAGAGACAATTTCTCATCTCGACAAGCAACGGCAGGTCGTTCATTTTGTCTTATGAAAAACGTTAAAGGCACCCAGTGCAACTTTATGTAAACATTCAATGAAAAATAAACATTCAATTTCTAGTCTTTTTTACACGTAGTAAGTTTCAATAACTCCATACCATTACATATCGACATTCAAGGAGCAAAGATGAGACGTCGTTGTGTGGTGAGAACTGATAGAAAATCGTAAACAACAACAATCGCCGGTGGGGAGAAGCCATTTTTCCATTGACTGGAAGCCTGCTTTATTTATTGTAGGTTACAAAAAATAAAGAAAATGGCGGCATTGTTGTTGTTATCGATTTTGTATCAGTTCTCACCACACAACGACGTCTCATCTTTGCTGCTTAAATGTCGGTATGTAATGGTATGGAGTTATTGAAACTTACTATGTGTAAAAAAGACTAGAAATTGAATGTTTATTTTTAAGCCTCGAAAGTTGCACTAGGTGCCTTTAAATTCAAACAGCGCGTCGACCGGCATATCAACAAAAAAGACGCGTGATCTCTTAAAGAGACAGCGTCCCTATAACACATGATGAAAACATCTCAATAAAACAGTATGGTGTATGCAATATTACTCTTCTCCTTGAGCCTTGCGAAATATCTTTACAATTTTGTTGCTCAAAGTTAATATTACTCTCCTCCTGAAATGTCTTGCGATATTTATATCCCCCTCGCCCCTGCGGACTGTTTTAGTTGCTTTATTTTTCTTATGTTTTGTGTGCATGCTATGTGCCACTGTAGAATACTGCTGCTTGTCTTGGCCAGGACACTTGAAGAGATGTTTAATCTCAATGATGATTATTATTTTCAACTAACCAATAGTGGTTGCCATGCATTTAAAATGTCAATGCACTGTTCAGCACTGAATAACAGTAAAAGCTATTTAATAATTGATTTGCATGCATAGTATACTACACTTTCCATTGAATAATTACCCTGTTACCCATACATTGACTCATTTTATAATGTCATCAAATGCTCACACACTAGCTGGTTTCAGACACATAAGTCCTGATATTGTCCTGATAGGCCGTATGTGTGAACAACATGTCCTGACATTTGTACCCTGAAAATCTCCCCTGAGGTAGTATTTTCTCCGTAGGAAATGTAAATGACCTATGTGTGAATGAGGAGTAGAAAGTCTGTATGTCTCACACCACTTCAGTTGGCGTGTTGATGACACTTCTGCATGTCATTTAGTGGCCCCCTAAATGATAATCAGCCTGTTGCCTTTTGTTCGCTGAATGGTAAAAAAATATTTAAATGTTGGCACTGCTTTTAACAGTCATTACAGTGTTGAATGCTAAAAGATAGGTCTTATCATAACCCTAAAAGTACACATCAATACAATAATCCTCCATTTTGTCTTTGGTCCAATCAAAACAAACTACAGTGACAGCGGCCACACTTATCCCGCCTCTTGCGAATTTAGACTCTACGTCATATCCCGCCCCTTGCAATCCCACCGCCCTAAACTCCCCATTGATTCTACTGATGTCCAAACGGCATTGATGTCCGCACACAAAGCATTAAGTATGAATCACCCTCAGGGTAGAATTTCCTGATATACAAATGCGGCAAAAATGTCTGAAAACGGCTTATAGGTTGAGAATTATTATGTTTGCTTCGTAACATAAGGAGGAAACTATTATGCTTGCTTCATTACGTAAATCTGTTTTCTTTTCTTTGTTGTTTACATTATCGACTGGGGTTTCCACATTATTGCTATGGATTTAATTACAACTAGAGGTTGAGTGGAAAACTACACAATACACACACACACACACTGTTTTATTTTGGTCCAGTTTATAATGCTGTTTCTGCTGCCCCCTCCTACATTTTACTGTAGTCTATAGAGTGCACTTGTAACAAATACATATTCTAGACTGGCTTACAAAACTCAAGATGATGATGATTTTTGTGAGGCAATGTTCACAAGCAATACATTTCAAAGCAGCTTTAAAAAATGTTCCTCCTCTTTTACTCTATTGGACCTCTACGTTGACCAAACACTGCAATGAAAAGCGATGCAATTTATGAACCCAATCAAATGGCTCAAATCGGAATACAAATAACAGGGTCAATCCGTAAACAATACCATTTGTATCACTACTGACAAATCAGTACTTCCCTCTCGCATCACCGCTGCCATTCGACATACAGATCCACAAGTCTTCATCGGTTGGACTGGCAGAGACACTACACTATATATATATATATATATATATATATATATATATATATAGCGTGATATATTTTTTTAAGTTCAACATGAAAGTTGTTCATAACATGTCTAATCTGTAAACATCAGTGCCTGAAACCAACCTGTACGCAGAGGAGGAAAAATAGTTTTGCTGCATGTTTGACTTTGGGGACTGGTGCATTTCTGTGTCAAATTAACTTTCTACAAACACGATCAAATCACTGCGTAAGTATGCAGAACGCGGGCATGCACACAATCACACACGCACACGCATATACATACACACACAGCTACATTAACAATTATTGAAATGAAAAACATCAATCTCAACCAAGTACCTAATTGGTGAAAACACCTCTGTGAAAGTCACGTAGAAGCTATCTAAGTACAAAGACTTTGCAATGAAAATCAATAGGATGGTCGTCTGGGAATAGAAACAATATCAATGATGATTGGAGCTCTGATTGTATAAGACGGGAATAGAAAAGTTCCCCAACCGTATCCCAGGCAATGTGTGTGTGTGTGTGTGTGTGTGTGTGTGTGTGTGTGTGTGTGTGTGTGTGTGTGTGTGTGTGTGTAGTCCAGAATATTGTTTATCTGGAACAGCCCACACACTACAAAGTTCCTCTTCATCCAGTGAAATCTTTCATATAATGGCATGCTACAGATCAGTATTTGGCTATGTATACTAGATTGAACTGGTCTAACCTCTGACCTGAATGTGAGGAAAGTGCATCGATATCTTGTTAATTTCACTGCAGTGCTGTCAGCCGTTGACATCTGCCCTGTGTCCATTTTATCATGCCACAATGAATGTTAGGCAAGTTTCTGAAATTTAAAGAATGCAAGATCTTAACACAAAACCCCTTAAGCATTCTCAATGACCAAAATAGAATTGCACAGAACATATGTTATATATATTTATTTAAAAAAAGATGTCAAGAATTAAAAATAGATTTCATTGGTTCATTCTGACTGTCACTGAGTAGACTTCTACATACAACTTGTCCATACCTCAAAGCATACTACACAATCATGGCTGCCATCTCCCCTTAGCTTGGCGGCTGTTTATCTAAAGTTCTACTTTAGAACCAAGGTGACCCGGAAGGCGAGATTAAAGAATCCCTTATTCAATTTGGTTGCGAAATTGGAATAGTGTGTAAAGATTTGTACATAATCACAGGGAATCCCTCCCTACGGGAACAGGCGAGCTATCCAACAGAATCGGAGATGAAAAATGCCTTCCCAATTCCCCCCCCCCACTGTCTTGCTGCCACCAGCAGCAGCAGCACCGCCTGCGCCGAAATCGTAAAACAATTGATAAGGTCATTTGGGAGTGTTTAGTCACCGTTGAGCACTTTTTGGAATGTGTGAGAAATAGAACTGTCTCAAGAAGGCATGACGGCGTATCCGAGTGCACCAGCAGTCCATGGCAACCGAGGCGAGGCGAGCTGTAAGTGGATGGACCACCTGATGTCCGCATCAGTTTCATCTGAGTGACTTCTGTCTGTTCTACCGGTCCCACCAGTACCTCGGAGCAGGAGGAACCACTGAGGGATGAGATCCCTCGCTCCTCCACCGCCGCCGCCAGATGGCCTCCGCCATAGCTTTTAACCCGCCAAAGCCTGGCAGGGTTGTTCTTCTTTAGCTAGCATGTTAACATTACCTAGAGAAACAATATCTATGTATTTTTTTTTGTTGTTGTTGGAAAGTGTGTTTATTTATAGATTGAAACATGTTCATGGTATTATGGTATTTCAATTCCCAATTAGATTTGATCAGCCCCATCTTATATACTGTTATCAATAAGTTAGAAGAAAAACAATAACGGATATAATCACAATAGCTTTATAGCTAATTGTTATCTCGCAACCTAAGTGGTTTTTTTTAACTGTGTTAAATACAATTTATTCTATTTACTTTTAAATTGACCTGTGCTGTCAACCCTAAATTCTTACTTGAGGGTTGTCCTGAGCATGGTCATAGCATGGCTCGAGCTATATCTATTCATATATATATATATTTATATATATCGGTCAATTATATGCAGACCCCCCAGAGGCACTCTAGCGGCGCTGCCTGCTTTCTGTCAGGTTGACGTAGGGAGGACTCTATTAGTTCCCCTTCTGCGTCGAGGCATGAGCCTCTTTTGTTTACCAAGCCTTCCCGAATCCAGCATAGAGCAACATGCGAAATCGGACAAGCTGACCAAACTAGTGCTTTAAACATTTGACATTGTGCCTTCGAGTTGCTCTGCGAGTCTAACTGTCCACGTGTTCTGCTTCTGGGTGACAGGTTCGTATTGATCCATTTTAAATGGCGTGTCAGTCTGAAAAATTGGATGCCAGGTGTGTAGTCGGGATTTTCCACAAGGGTGGGGATTAAATATAAATTCCCAAATTGTCTTGTGTGTTTCCCTACCCTGTCCTGTCACTCAGCTCCCCACGTGCGCCCTGCTTCGCCCTGGCTTCCCTTTACAACCATTTCCATAGTCCTCTAGACGGCGAGAGGGAGAAAGTGTTAAGGATTGTGTATTTTAACATTTCCACTTGCGTTGCACCACTTCTGTCACAGGGCCTCCCACAGTGTTCTTTCTGGAACAGAGAATGCAGATCAGGGGTGCAGCAGAGAGAGCAGCATCGGGCAAAAAAAATGGGTTGGAGGAGGAGGGTGTGTGTGTGTGTGTTTGTGTGTGTGTGTGCCCATGCACAGAATTCTAGTCGTGCATGCTGCCATGACGATCTGTCAACGCTGTCAGAAGCAATGAGATATATTTTGCAGAGGTAAGGCAAATTTCTCTTCATTCTGCCCTAATAGGACTGTCAGGGCTCCAGAACAGCCTTGAGCAGGCCACAATGCCCCAATCTCGACCCCAGCCCCAGAGCTCTTTGTAGAAGCACTGCCACATCTGACGACGCATAAAACAAAATACATCTTTTCAGTGATACAATGCTGCCCAACACAGCAGAATCCTGCCATGTTTTGTTGGAAACGCATCGACCAAGGTCTTAGACGGTCATCCCAGAGTTGTAAAATACCCCACAGCCTGCAACCTGTTCGATGGAACTTGCAAGGTGCTGAGAATCAGAGCGACTGCTTTTGTTTTTTGTATCCAGCTGATTTTCTTTTTTTTTGTCTCTTACTTTATCAGATTTTCAGGTTTTCAGTAATACATAAAGGCTAGCGTACAGTCGACATTTTCCTGTGGTGATAGGGTGTGGAAGCTTCCATAGAATTTCAATTGAAGGCAGCATTTGGGAACATTTATAGAATATTTCTGCACTCACTCATACTCACATGCAGCAGAGAGATGGATTAGCTGAAGCTCTTTGATATAGTCGCTGTTCAGCCATCGAGAGGCTGGACCATCATAGTCACTGACTGAAGATTGCTAACTCATTCTACTGCTGAGGCTGAATGACTTTCAAGTTGTGAGGGGGGAGGGGCTGTGGGGGGGGATTATTGATCCAAAGGGGAACACTGTCTGTTTCCTGGCTGTCCCACTCTCTATCTATTATCACTTTCATCTGCCACTGTACACATTGCTGTTGAACAGTTCTAAATAGGGACACTGTGGGACAGTTTGGATAAACAAAAACACAATAAGGATGTGATTAACATTTAGAAAGCTTAGCTCGGACACAAGTGAAATTGGGAGCGGATTAAATGAGTGCACCAAACCAAACTACAGTTTTAATAAAAGGGTCAGTATTCTTCCAGAAACTTTACTGGAGATACGAAATGAGTGACTTTCCATTGTTAATCAGTTATTCCGGAGACTACATCTCATCATGTCACTGATGTTTAGGATGCAAACTCTCACGATAGGCTTCTCAAGTGTAATGGAGAGATTGACAAATTTGTTCAAATGGGTATACCGTTCGAAATTAAGATTTAAACATCTTGCATTCAAACCTCTTCGTCTGAAACCCCACTTTATCAAATAATTAAATTAACCATCTTTGCATACTTTTAATCCTTTAATGCCTTTCTTGTGTTCGATAAAGATTTAACCTCGGGCAGGACAGTTTAAATCATTCTTGAGTGCCGTTCCATAAACCACATTGCATTGGAGGCAATGGAATGCCTGCACTTCTTTGCAGTCTTGCCTTGTGGGCATTGGGAACTGGCTTTGAATACTTTTAAACATTTTCCGCCTGAACACAGTCTGGTCCCTACCCGATATGCACTAATGATGGACCTAATCCATGTTTGTTAGCATGTTTTTTGGCAAAAGGAATTATTTTTTATTTTCACAGTATTCAAACAAAGGCCAACTATCTTGCTTTTGCGTGCAATTCTGAGGGATCCTGTGTATCTGTTGTTGGCTCTGTTGTTTAATTAGTTTGTGCATCATTGGTGCCTTGCAATAAAAAGAAAAAAGGATACTTGAAGTACTGTTGCATACGGAGGGAATTTTCCCTGCCAAGAGCCAGTCTCTGATTCAGCACGCTCAAACAGAGATTTAATTGGAATTCAATGAAAGACCAACTCTGTGAAATCTGTTGTACGGCAAGTTACTGTTTATACAAGGCTTAAGGGGGGAAAAGAGAACATTGTGACATGTTCTAATATTGAAAGGTCTATGGCAAATGCCATGTTTGGAGCACTGGCACAGTGTGTGTGCAGCAAAGCTCCTCAAACAATGCCTCCGGAAGAAAATCATTTAACTCCTCCACGTTGATTCCTGCAAATATTCAAAAGGATGGAGGACATTTTGTATGTGAGCTGTGACTAACGAGACGTTTTACGTGTTGTGACCCGGCACTGTCGCTGCTTCGTGAAAGCCATCATCGTCCAAAATATTCACCTTGAATCCTTTTCAACTATCATTCACCATCGCAGCCACATTGTTCTTGTTTCTCCAGCCGTGGAGACAGAGAGCGAGAGGCAGAGAGAGAGAGAGGAGCCGCCTGCTAGCCACAAGCGCCTGACAGTTGGGGAGGAGGAAGAATGGGGTGCGGCAGTCATGGTGTGCGCTGGTTGTTAGCCTGCCATTGTCTCGCGCACGCTTGTGAATCTGCCATTCCCTGCAGCGGCCTCATTTGTATTGGGCAAAGAGCATGTAGTGCATAAGGCGGAGACAAACCCCCCAGAGTACAGCCAGCTGTACGAGGCATATGCCCACTGCCTTGTGCACAACATGCATTTGATTCAGGGCACTTTTCTTCTTCCCTTTTTTATTTTTACATGGAAATCCTCTGAAAAAGAGATTTGCTCTCCGTCTGTCACTTTGAAACAAAAAAAACCATTGGGGGTTCTTGTCCAAACTTCTAAGGACTACATGCTGAGTGTTCTGTTGCATGTGTGGAAACGCGTCCCATAGAACTGCTTGATGCACGTCAGTATGCGCACACCTGCTCAGAGGAACTTTGCTTTTAGATCAGCCAGACAGGGGTTAATCAGATGCTACATTATGCAGTGTTTCAAAACAAGGCATTCATTAAAAACAAAATAACTAACTGTCGGAACGTACCTGCTGTTTACCCATCGTTAGTTCATCAAAAAAAAAGTATATTGGAAATATCTGAACGGAACAATTATTTTAGTTTCTATTCTGCAATTACATTGTTTTCCCACAGAGACACAGCCCAGCCCAGCCCAGCCTTCAGTTTGGGATTTAAGTCACATACTCAAAGACAGCTTTAGCAACAGTCGTTGCATCTTAGTTAATATTATAGTCCTCACAATTTTACAACAGCAGTAGTGGCAGCACTAACAATGTAAGTCTGTTTTCCAATTAGAATAATATATAACCAAACCCATACCGTTTCATTGCAACCATTTCCTTTGTTTAAAATGATTTGGAGTTGCGCATTCCGACAAATAAAAACACCTCCTGCACTTCAGAGCACCAGGTTGTTTAGAAGTTAAGGCTTAATTTAAAATTCTCCCCTGACTCCTAATGTAAGAGCCTTTGTGATGAAGCTAGCAGGGCCATTTTCACTCTCCAAAGACCAAATAGATTTAGAGAGACAAATCAATGGGTTAATTCATCTGTTGATGGATTCCTTTTGTTCTATATACGCTCATCATTGCAAACCACTTTGGACCAGAGTGATGCCGAAAAAAGAGTGGATTATTTTGTAACGAAAGGGAATCCGGCAGCAGTTGGGAAACGAAAGAGTACAGGTTTACAGCATTTTTGTCAAAGCAGTGTGTTGGGGAAACATTCAAAGAGTTAGTGATGGGAGTTCTCCACTTGAGCGAGAAAGCTCTCCCCATTTTCATGGGGCATGAAGGAAGTGCTTTGGTGCTACAGCATCTGAGATGTAAGTACCCACTAATGAGTCCGCCAGGGCTACATATCTGGGGCTGCCTCCTCGTACACCAGCTGGTAGATGCAATTAATATGTAAAGAAAGCTGTTCATGGCATGACATGATGGGCAGTCTGTCAGTGCTACATAAATACATTCATACACAAGCTGCCAGTGCTGCTGCCCCGACGTTACTACCAGTGTATAATACTCAACTATTCACTTTTGTTTAGTTTTTTGTTCGTTGATTTGTTTGCAGGGATTTTGTTCTTTTTTTTATCATGGCAGAGTTTTGCAAGTTCTGAAATTGAATCTGTATTCACATGGAGGAAATGCAGATATAGAAGTGGCAGTTTATGTTTGGCTCTTACTTTGAAGTGTTTGGGTTGTTTGTTGATCACACACACACAAAACACGCACGCATGTACCTACCACACACTCTATAGAGAGGATAGTAGGGGTGGAACGATACATGTATTTGTACCGAACCGTCACGGTACAGGCACTTTGGGGTGGTTACAGAGGTGAACCGCGGTGCGTAAATTTGGCGTGCCATACATAGCGTTAATATGGCGAATGTAAAGGCTTGTTTGGCGATGCAGAATTTTAAACTTGAAGTCGGAGTTCCCCCCGGACCATTTAGCCAAAGTATACTACTCCGACTCCGTAAACCGAAGTGAAGGCTGCAGCCTTGCTAGAACACTTCCTTGCTAGTCGCGTCCTATGGAGATGAGGCTAGAGTGATGCCTAGTGTTTGTAGCGTTCAGAGTTTGGAACAACTTGCTAATGTGGAAGTGCTTCCGCTTCCGTTTTTTAATATTGCTCCAGTGTTAAATATTTTAATATTATAATTCTTGAAATTGTTATTGGGGAAAGTAGTTTTTTTTAACACCACCTACTAACATCTTAAAACAAATCAACCATGCAAAATATAGCCTATCATTACGTTGCAAAAATGTTTGAAATTGCACAGGTAAATTTTTTGCATTTACATGATTAATCTATAAAAAGCAATACGGCACACAATATTTCCGAAAGCTTCAAGTAACTTCAGTTGTGCAAAGCAATTTGTATCGCTTTCTATAGGCAATTTTAAAATATCCTGCGCTGCGTGTGAACGCAAACGATTAATGGTATTTTGGCTCGTTGAGAATCCATTGATGTATCCTTGAAAAATCTCGGAATTCTCAAAAATAAAGAACACGAAATGGGCGCGAATTTCCGAGTATTCTCAACATTAGAACAGTGCTTGTCGCCGTTCTATGAAGTAGCGTCCTTAAAAGGGCAGCCATTGAGCATGCTTCCTTCACATTGGGAAACAGCCTCCGTAACGCTACATGCCCACTGCACCGTCAGTCAACGGACGTGGGAAGGCGTGGCTGACGGATGGGGGAGTAGTCTTTGCAGAGGCATCCGTCAGCCAATCAAATCGCTTTGCCGGGTTCTTCCCGCTTCTTCCTGCTTGTTGCGATGCAAGATGACCCGCTTTCCAGTATCGTCAGAGCCCGATTCACGTCACAGTGCTTAAATTTGCATACGCGATCTGATTGGATGACGGATCCGTCGCTGCCGAAAAAGTTTAACATTTTTCAACTTTTTGACGGAGCCGAAGGCTCCAACGGAACGGACGGATCCACAATGCATTGCGCGTCGGTCCCCATTCAAAGTCAATGGGGATCAGTCAACGGACGGAGGTAGTGGGCAAGAGGCGTAACTGCGGAGACCCCTCAGCAGCTCTCCGTCGGGATGTCGTTTATGCAATGCAATTCGCCACCCGATCGATCATATATGTTGACTACAAACCATGTAAGCAGTTTGTAACTTAACTTCCAAAGATTTTCAAATCTTATTTGGTGTTTTATTGGTCCTTAAGGTGCAAAGTAAACAAAATACAAATTAATTAAGGTGCAAAGTCAAACCCGGAAAGGTGATTCCGGAAATGATTTTGTTAGAGGACCAATCACAGCCCTTGCCGTCTACGTTGCGTCGACCGTCAGATAGTTAAGAAATATCGGACGGCACATAAGCTACGGAGAGGGTCTCCGACAGGCTCTCCGGCCACGGAGAGGGCTCTCCGTGTCTACGTACAGCACTTTAACATGCACACGCATTTGAAAAGGCACCATCCAGGTGTTACTATCACGAGAGTGATAGATATAACAGAGTGGCGACACTTCCATTGTACTCCGTTGTAGCGTTTTTTGCCGCCTACTTCCGGGGTATGGAGCCCTGCATAGTTCCAAAACATCCATTTACGGCGTAGGAGATCATTCATTTCCATTGCTGGCCGTCGAGTACCTTCTGAGGTAAGTGTATTAAATAGCTACCTCTTTTGAATTGTTAACTGTCTATATTGTATCAGAGGCCCTTCATGATGCATATACTGATATTTATTTGTATATGCACAGCGTAATTATATATATATATTTATCTTTGTAGACGACCGATTGCCTGCAAGTTTGTTAGCTCGACCTCGCCATCTGTGGAGGTATCTCCAGGGGTAAATTGATTAAATTGCTACCTCTTTTGAATTGTCAACTCTCTATATTATATCAGAGGGCCTTTATGATACTGATCTTTATTTGTATGTGCACAGCGTAAATTATCTATATTTTTATCTTGGTAGATGACTGATTTTCAATCATTGCCTGCAAGTTAAACAGCTCGATTTTGCCAGCTGTGAAGGTATCACTGCACCAGAAGTTAAGTAGTGAATCTCTAACTGACAACTTTTATTCAGTTAGTTATTGATGTCACTAGGCTCAATAAGGTTGATTAACAGAGGTGGGTAGTTCTCTGTTACAAATACTTGAGTAACTTTTTGGATAAATTGAATAGGAGTAGTTTTATTGCAACATACTTTTACTTTTCCTTGAGTATATATTTGAAGAAAGAACGGTACTTTTACGCCGTTCCATTTGGCTACGTGACGGTCGTTACTTTCTTTTTTTATATCGTTTTTTTCTTATAAATTTATTATCTTTTTTTTAAGATTAATTTCTACCTCCTATTTTTATATTATAATTTAATATCGTTTTTTAGGCTATACTGCAGGTATTTTGAATGTATTTAAAGGCCCACTATGCAACTTCGGGCATTTCTTCGCTGTTTTCTTGGTTTTGGCACGCACATTTCTCTACACAGCGCCCCCTACAGCTTCGTAGTAGATATTTTACAACACTGTCGTAACAACTCGTTGACGACCCTTCCCCATGCACTTCTACGCGAGCCATGTGCATTTGTTTTCAAAGAAGCCGGCGAATGCGTGGAGCCATGTCCGAAGTAGATGTTCATAAAGTGTAGGCAAGGTTATACATTTTTAAAAGGGTGTATTTGTATTGCAATAAACATAAATCCATCATTTTTTATAGTTGACGGGGAGAATTTATATCCTAGATTATAATTGTTTTATCTTAGGTTGAACAGAACAATCAGTGTAAGAGTGTTGGCCAACGTAATAATCTAAATAAACAAGAACCTGGATTCGGGGATTCAGTCTGTATCTGCGGGACGAGACAGACGAACAGCAAAACACCCATGGAAACAAAGGTGTTTATATGGTTGCAACCAAGCAAGCTAGAAACATACAGGGCTCACAACAAAACGGTCGAGAAAACAATTTTTACAGGGCTCACAACAAAATGGTTGAGCAAACACATTTTTACAGAGACTATCAATATCAAGAATACCACGAAGACAAAGTTCACCCAAGGGTACTTTCAATTTCAAAAGCAACACGGCCAAGTCGGCGTCTGATTTGCAGTCTTCTTTTTCTTTCAGTTCACGCTATTCCTGAAAAGCTCCCATACATAGACAATTGTGTGGCGCGGCGCCACAGAATCAACATCGAGCGCCACGAATTGATTCCGTCTTCTTTTTTTTTTTCTTTTTTTTTTTTTAAATTGTATTAAAAATATATATATTTCTTTTTCAATAACGCGATTTCGAAATCTAAAAATCGTTCCGTCCATTCATCTCTGCATAGCACTCGTTCTCCCTGTCATTCACACACACACACACACACACACACACGGAGCGAGAGCGACGACGCTAACACATGAACCCACCGATGTCACCCGTCGCTAAGCAACCGGACACGCTGGGGTTGATAAGTTACCGGACTACTGTAACTACTACGGAGTGATAATATCAAAGACGTGAATCAGGCAATAAATCCAATTTCCTTGACAGCGGTAATGTTCGGTGTGCATTAAAGTACAGACGGAGTGGACCAATTGCGAACTACTGCAGCTGCTCCAAGTTAAACCCCAAACTAATCGGAATAAGTATTTATAGCGGACTACACCACCTATTGTATTCCGCATACAATTGTATTCCGAACCGAATGAGGCGTATATATATGATACTTTTCTATTCCGATTGAGCTGTTCCACATCTATGCGAATCAGATGTGTCCGCATGTAAACGCGGACATGCACACTCACTGACGGCCGCGTCCCCCCCCCGCGCACCACACATTGGTCCTTGGTCTGTGGGAAACACTTGCCCAACGTTTACTCGTGTCTGGCCTCTCTGTCGGTCAGTCTCCCTTTTCTCTTCTTCTGTTCCTCCGACATTGGGTTTCTCTGTCTCTTTTTAGTCGGCTGATCTATGATGAATGTAACAATCCCTTAGTTACTTGTGTTTATATCGAGCCGGTTCCCTGTTTGGGGGTCTGTGCCGTAAAGCAATTCGTTACTTCGCGAGACCCGAGACTCCCGCAAGAGTGGGCGGCGGGTCGCCGGCAGAAACATATTCCTTTTCTCCGCCAAGATGCGCAAGGGGGAGTCGAAACAACGAACAATCGAACAAAAATGTATAATAGAACCATCGCAATGACTCTTAGCCTGTTAAATTAAGGTAAATCAAGCCAAAAAAGTTGCATAGTTCCCCTTTCACTCGTGTCTGATCTCTTTTCTGGTCCATTCTTCTTTTGTTCCACCGACAGTCGCCTCTTGGGTCCCTTATCAGTCGATTGATCCATGATGAATGCAACAATTGCCTCGCAACTGGCTGTTTATATCTAGCCGGTGCCATGTTTGGGTGTGTGTCTGTGCCGTAAAGCATTTTCGAAACTACAATCTCATTTTCGAGGCGCGATTGGATACTTCCGCTGCGTCACATCCGGATTGTGTCGGTCCGAACAGAGCAAGTTGCATATGTGCTTTTTCCTTGGAGAGGTGACATGGGGCAATGACACACCCACCAAACGACCCAGAAATGGTTGCAGAACCATCAGAATAACTCTCAACCAGCATAATTAAAGTAATTTTGGCTAAAAAAGTTGCATAGTGAGCCTTTAACTTCTGTTATTGTTCAAATCAATTTGTTGGCATTTTGTGCCATTGAAGTTGTGCTTTGTGACTGTTTCTTTCTTCTTCTTCTTATTATTATTATTATATATTGGGGCCTTTTGCCTTTGTTTAGTGACTGCAGAGAAATGGGTTAGGACTAGTACATGACAGCAGGTCTCATCCGAAAATTTGTATGGAACATGGATATCGATATTATGGAAGTTCTACACGACCCCCATCCACACACACTCAACCCCCTTAGAAATGTTTAATTTCTTGTTTATTATGTTAGCTTTCACCATTTTCAGTGTTTTTGATGCATCTTAAGTGATTTTACTACTTTTTACCAAAGAAGTGGATTTAGAGGTTTTTGCAAAAGATAATTTAATTTGGTCGAAAAAACTAAAATATTATTTTTTTACATTTTTTAAAGAAAAATGTTTTATTTATTAACTAATAAACTTATAACTGCCTTTAAAATAAAATGACAGAACTTGAACATAGAAGCCTGATAAAAAAATGGTAATTTAGAAAAAAAGTGGTCAGACGGACTTAGGCATTTAAACATTTTTGGCATCTAAACTCTTCTAATCTATTACCCATCAATTCAAGTTACAATTGTAGTTATCCAAGGTTTATGTTGGTAACAGCCGAAGTTTAATTATGTACTATCTAGAAATGAACATAGTACTTTCCAATAAATTACACTCTTACATAGTTATTGTTCATAGCTACTGTTACGCCACGTCCCGCTACACGGTCCAAAACCCACCTCTAGTGGCTGCAGGTCGTAACTGGTCCCCCTTCCCTCAACCTACCTGTCGGCAATCTCCAATCTACATTCCCTACTTCAGCCGGGGATCCCCAATCAGCCGGCGCCAGTTCGTCATTCACTACTAGCAAGTTCGTATCGTCGCACCAGCTCTATTGTCAAGTCCTGTTTGAATTTCCCTGTCCCTCTGGTAATCCCTTTTCCCCTCCTCTAGTTCTCCCCCTACCTGCCTGACTACCCGCTACTGGACCTCCGCCTGCCTGACTACTCGTCCCTCGCCAAGCCCCCGCCTGCAATATTGCCAGACCCCCGCCCGCCTGACTTCCCGACCGATCTACCATTAAATTCCTTTACCCTTACCCTGTCTCCGCCTCCCTGTATCCAGCACTTGGGTCCCAGTTTCCCGTACCGTAACAGTACGAACTGGCCATAATGGATCCAGCTGATGCAGAGGCGTTCAGGGGAATAATCTCCCACCAAGGGACTCTCCTGGGCCAACACAATCAGGCCCTGCAGGAGATCACCGCCGCCCTCCGTGAGCTGACCCTAGCCGTCAGTTCTCAACTCCCCGTCGCCCCAGAACCAGCAGCCCCAGTCCCGAGTCCGTCGGCTTCTCCCCGGGAGCCGACCATCCCAGCCCCCCAACGTTACGGAGGGGACCTAGGATCCTGCCGGTCATTTCTTATTCAGTGTTCCCTTGCATTTGAAATGCAGCCCCAGACCTACCCCACCGAGAGATCAAGGATAGCTAACCTGATCGGCTCGCTGAGTGGCGAGGCTCTCGCGTGGGCAGCGGCGGTGTGGGAACGCGGTTCCGCGGTCTGTTATGACTACGGTTCCTTCACGGAAGAAATGCGGAAGGTCTTCCATCATCCCGTCCGGGGCAAAGAGGCCTCCCAACGTCTCCTGCAGCTTCGCCAGGGATCCCGCAGCGTCGCCTCCTCTGCAGTCGAGTTCCGGACCCTCGCTGCTGAGAGCGGCTGGAACGAGGAAGCGCTCCAGGGGGTCTTCCAAAATGCGCTCAGCAGCGAGCTGAAGGACTGTTGAACCTTCTGGAAGAACCCACGGACATAGACCATCTTATTTCTCTCGCGATTCGCATGGACAACCGTTTGCGCGAACGACGAAGAGAGAGAAGTGCCCACTCATTCGCCAAGCCCCCTTTCGAGCCACCGGCTGCAACTCGGCCCCCCCTCCCGGTTGCCGTTCCACCTCGCTATGTGCGGTCTCCTTCCCCCGAGCCGATGCAGATCGGACGCACACACCTTACTCCCGAGGAGAGGGAACGTCGTATCCGATCGGGAGCCTGTTTGTATTGCGGTATTTCAGGTCATCTTTGATCCGGATGTCCCGCCCTCTCGGGAAAAGAACGAGCTCGTCAGTAACCCCAGGGATACTGGCGAGTCGCTCTCGTAATTCCTCAGTCTCCCGTCCCCTCCTAGAGGCCTTCCTTTTGTGTCAAAACCAAACCCTCCCGCTCTCCATTCTCCTGGACTCCGGAGCTGATGATAGTTTCATTGATCAGGAATTGGTTAGGCGACTGCGGATAAACACGATTCCTCTCGATCTCCCAATCGAGACCCAGGAGCTAGACGGGAGGACCCTCACACGGGTGGAACGCCGCACCGTTCCGCTCAACCTGCTAGTTTCTGGGAATCACCATGAAACCATATCCCTCCTGGTGATTTCCAGCCCCTTCTCCCCGGTCGTTCTGGGCTACCCCTGGTTTCGGACTCACAACCCTCAGATCGATTGGGGAACAGGACACATCCTGTCATGGAGTACCCATTGCCTGTCCCAGTGCTTGCGGTCCGCTCAGGCCCCTCGGGCGACAGAGCTCGAGTCCATACCCGAAGCTCCTAACCTGTCCCCCGTCCCGGAAGAGTACCACGACCTTGGGTCCGTGTTCAGTAAGTCCCATGCCTTGACCTTGCCCCCCCAACGCCTGCGCCATCAACCTCCTCCCAGGAGCCCCCCTTCCTAGCAGCCGTCTGTTCAACCTCTCCCGCCCACAACGCGAGTCAATGGAGGAGTACATTGGGGAATCCCTCGCCACTGGAATCATCCACCCTTCATCGTCACCTGTTGGAGCGGGTTTTTTCTTCATCAGCAAGAAGGATAAATCGCTTCGCCCCTGCATCGACTACCGTGGTCTGAACGACATCACAGTGAAAAATAAATACCCATTACCACTCATCAGTTCCGCCTTCGTCCCCCTCCACGGAGCCTCCGTTTTCTCCAAATTAGATCTGCGCAATGCATATCACCTGGTCCGCATTTGGGAAGGCGACGAATGGAAAACGGCTTTTAATACCCCTTTGGGCCTCTACGAGTACCTTGTTATGGCCATCGGCCTCACCAACGCCCCCCGCAGTGTTTCAGTCTTTGGTTAATGATGTCCTCCGGGACATGTTGAACCACACAGTTTTTGTCTATATCGAAGATATAGTACCAGACCCCCGCCCGCCTGACTTCCCAAACGATTTACCATTAAATTCCTTTACCCTTACCCATGGACGCTGGAAGTGGGGGGGCTGGGGGGGCTGCAGCCCCCCCTGGTGGCGAGAGGCTGAATGTGAAATGCAAAAACCCCGTGGAAATAAAATAAATACATAAATATATCAGACTATTATTATACTATTGTCATTTTATTGACATAACTCAAACAACATATTTGACTATAAATGTCACAAGCAGTAGAAAAAAACCCACTGAAGTCCGTCGGTTCACGATACAAACCCCCCCCCCCCCCCCCCCATATATATTTCATATAATTGTATTGGAAGTCCTGGTTTTCACTAGGGTTGCCGCGGTGTGGACATTTTCACACCGAGTAATACACTCGTCTCAACACCGGTATTACCGAGTATAAACGGTATAAACTTTGAAACTAGGTCAACCGCCACACAAGCATCGGTTTTTAGACCCTTCTCGTCCTTCAGTTGCCGCCAACGTTCAAAAGCAGCGCCTAGGATTATTCTTGATTTCAGTTTTTCTCTTTCAGCGTTTTTATTATCAATTACTCTCTGAAAAAGAGTTTTCCTTCTCTTTGCTGGTGGTGGTGGTGGGGATGGTGGCGTCTTGTCTGCCATGGAAATTGTCTTCTACTGCTAGGTCCAAATGTGGATTAACTAGTTCCAGTAGATACCGCAGGATAACAACAAACAGGAGCTTGCTCTGGGTCACGAGTACTGCATGAAGGGGTCGCGCGCGGGGGAGGGGGGGAGGGGGAGTGCAGTACGACCGTTTGATTGACGTACTTACTGTCCAATGAAACTCGGTGGCAATGGAAATGATTGGCTGGAGTTTTTCGAGCCCTGCCCGTTCCACAGATGATTGACAAGTTTAATTTTCATGTCAGTACTTCTAACTCAGTGGCTGTAAGCGGGTTATGATAAGGATTTCAAGTAATTTTGCAAAAATGGCCAAAAAAGCGAATCACCTACGCAACCTTTAAGAACTTTAATTTTAGTTATAAAACCCCAAACCAATGTTGATGAAAGGCATATTAAAATGAAACAAAAACAAATGCTTAACTTTCAAACAATTCTTTTCACACAAACAGGCACTGAACACTGTCTAAATCAACTCAATTTAAATGTTACTGATAGTGTTCTGATAAAACACATGACAGTGTTATGGCAAGTGACCAAAATGCAGACTGCTTCAACCTGTACAATTTGAATAAGTGGCGAATATCATGCAGTCCACTCGATGTATGAGAGACGGCTCTTTAGTGTCCTCTCTGCGGCTTCTCCGCAGACTCGGCAATTTCTCTATCAGATTTTGCTTCTAAGACAGATGAGATATTTAGATGCAAAAAGCACACAATACTCGTTGGCAATTGGTGGTCATATATATTTGTAATACAAGTACAAACAAAGATACATCACAACATGCATCAACAAAACAAGCATACAATACAATAATCTGAGGCCTCAGATGGGAGTTCGCCCTGCGTCTCACTTCATTCTCTAAAGGTTCGCAAGAAGAATTCCACTGAGTGGCTAAAGTCAGGAGTTCTTATACAGTTAGATTGGGTTCTTGAAGCTTTTGTTAACCAGATGGTAATCTATTGATTGAAGTTCCTCAGGATGTCATAAATAAGGGATCGCGGCCGTGCCATGTAACTCTTTGTTTCCCGACCCTTCCCCAGGGGGTCGAGGAACAGGCCATAACCAACAGAAGATAAAGGTTTACATTTTAGACGACCCTGAAGGAGACCAGTGGGGTGTTCCACAAAGCCGGTTTTATCACATAACTGGGTAAGTTAACCCAGGGTTTGCGGTAACCTTAGGTTTTCCGTTCCAAAAGGAACACGGTATGTTAGGTGCTATAGAAAAATATGCTCTGAATCAAACCTGGTCGGAGCAGGTTTTGCGCAGGTTAAGTTTAAAGATAACCCGGTTTTGCTCAGGGTATTTAAACCCGCGTTCACCACAGCTTCTACGTGATCACAATGGCATGCCCTTTTGACGAGAGGCCGGTTGATATCGGAGCGCAAATAATTTGTGCAATTCACAGAGAGAGATTAATTAGACCACGGCTCAACATATTGTCCTTTCCGGAGGACTTTTTGCTTGAGAGATATCGTTTTTCACATGATTCTTTGCTATATTTAAATAACCTTCTCCAACCCTACATTGCAAATGTTACCAATCGTGGATCTGCCCTCAGTTCACTGCAAACAATTGCACAGCTGTTTTTTTGCGACGGGAAGCTTTTTACACAGTGTAGGAGATGCTGAGCACATAGGCAAAGCCACGGTCTGCCGCTTAGTACGTAAAGTTTGTCTTGCGCTGAAGCGGTTGTTGCGTAACTTCATTGTTTTTCCAGGCCACAAACCCACGAAACGCATGAAAATGGAGGTGCAGGTCAGCATTATCTACTTTACGTGTTCCCAAATGGCACCGAAATGATCCTTGTTGACTTTTCATCTGGGTGTTGTATTTCAGGATTTCCAAATGTAATTGGGTGCATTGATGGCACACAAGTGCCCACACTGGCCCCATCTATAAATGAGGCTGATTATGTGAACAGGAAAGGCTATCACAGTATAAATGTTCAGGTATGTGTACACTGCCTATATTGGCTATATCCAATATCTCCATGGTTTGTTAATCGCTGTCGATCTTTTTTTTTTTATCACTAGATGATATGTGATGCTTCCCACATGATCACCAATGTAGAGGCAAAATGGCCTGGTTCAGTCCACGATGCCAGCATGTATCGTGAATCCAATTTGAGCCGTAAATTTCAAGAGGGTGTGTTGCATTATGAATATATCATAGACCTCATATAATTGTGCTTGTGCAAGATAGCTCAAAGTATGTATTTGATCGCAGGGCAATTCGATGGGTGGATCCTAGGAGATCGAGGGTATCCATGCCTCCCAACGCTCATCACCCCGTACCCTAACCCCGCTCCTGGACCACAGACGACATTTAACCGGGCACACAGCAGAAACCGTGTTAAAATTGAAAATACATTCGGGATATTGAAGTCCAGATTTCACTGCCTACGTGGACTAAGAGTTTGTCCGGAATGGGCATGCAACATAATTGTTGCATGCGCCGTCCTCCACAATATAGCCACCCTGCGCAAAGAGATGCCTCCCCCCTTTGACCCGTTCCTCGAGGGGGAACACATTCTGCAAATGGATGCAAGGGCTGGACAAAGGATGCGGGACCACATTTGCAAAAATCTTTACAATTAAAAAAAAAAAAACACCAAGGGTGGCTATATTGTGGAGGACGGCACATGCAACAATTATGTTGCATGCCCGTTCCGGACAAACTCTTAGTCCACGTAGGCAGTGAAATCTGGACTTCAATATCCCGAATGTATTTTCAATTTTAACACGGTTTCACAGATCAAGACGGAGTATTGCTTTTAATCGAGCCGGCTACGAATGAACATCCTCCAGTTTATATAAGTCCGGTAGGCCTGTTTTTTTTAATAATTTCTGTCGTAAGCGCATCACAAAATATTCAGCCAATAGGCCTATAATTGCTCTTTGTACGACAGGAGGCCGATGAAAATATTGCCATGGATGGGTCATGGAAGTCATTATTGACGATTAAACTAAACTAACAGTGTTCTCAAACTCGGTTGTCCCTTAACATACTGTGGTCGAGGAAGCGGCGGGTACATCAGGGTCGCAATATCAGCATGTAAGACATATCCTAGGCTACTCACTTACTTTATTGGCCAAGTATGACGCTTGAATATTAAAACAATATTTTCCTCAGTTGACGTCTAAAGAATTATATCGTCTTCATCTTCAGCGGGAAATCGCTAAGGCTGATTTGCAAATGGAGTGCACAAAGCTGCTGATAGAGGTAAAAAAAGGAGGTTGGGCAGAAATTCAACGCGGACATGATATTGCTATTCAATGCCTAATCAACCGGGGTGGAGGTAATTGGAGGGCCTGATCCAGTCTGCCGACTGTCGGCCCTCTTACGATTGGCTTTAAAAAAACAAATTGGCTATTTAAATGCAGGAGGAGTGACAAATAGGCCTATGATATGACAATTTTAATACCGGACTGACAAATATGTAGGACGATGGTGGGAAAAGCTTACCAGCTTGTACAACGTTTTTGTATTTCATTTTTAACTTGTTCCAAAGTTCGTTTGGGGGCCGTCGGATTACATCTTTATAGATAACGGATTATGGAATGTTAAGAAAGCTTAACTGAGATAGGCAATGAATAGATTCATAGTTCAAATATTTAGGATAGTGATTTTACCATGACACTTACGAATTCACGCGGTCAGCTATCCTCTGCCAGGCTTTATTTCTCATTATGGCAGATGCTTTAGTGTTGCATTTCCTCATTATCACTCCCTTTTCCTCATCGTAACTCTCCAGGAGAACCTGGAGGTCGAGATCAGAGAAATATGCGGCCCGTTTCACCATATTGATCGGTATTTCCATGATCCATACATCACGTCTTTATAGGTTTGTCGTGAACGCGCACAACCCTGTTAACCAACCCCGAATTGATTGAACTAATGCATAACCGCTGCTGTGGAACCGAAAACTCTGGGTTAGTCGGCACAGGGTCAATCAACCTAGAGTTCTGCGTTAACTCAGTGTTTGTTAAACCTCCGTTCGTGGAACACCCCTCAGGAGGGCAAGAACATACATGGAATAGTAAACAAAACCTGAGAAAAACATAACAACATGTCGATTTTCCATCACAGTCTCCCCACCTGGGATTTGTAGGCTGACCAAGCCCTGACCAGGTACCTCCAAATCTCCCCCTCCATACTGTTATAAAGTAGTAGAAGATAAAAAATAAACATTAGGACTTTCAATTAATGAAAATTGTAAAACTCAAAGATTATTTTGTTTGCACGGTTAAGAAAGGATGCTGGTCCTCTGAGCCCTGTTTCAGGTAGCTGGTTTTGAGGCAACCCCGAGTTTGTTCGCTCTGAGTTAATGGAAACTCTGGGTTTTCCGTTTCAGGTAGCAGGTTCAGCGCAACCGAGAGTTAGTTGCTGCGGCAACCTACGCCGTGGGTCTAACCTGCTCGGGAGGTGGTTAGACCTACTCTGAGTTTGTTGTCAATAAGGCTGAAGGCAGCTCTCCGACAGAAGGAAGTGTTAGAAATGGCATGTCCTTTTCTACGAGAGCCTGTGGACGTAGAGGCTGCGATCCTCAGAAGGAATCTCCGTGAGGAACGATTATTAAGACCCCGGTTGGATATAATTTATTTTCCTGATAATTTTCTTCCCGAGCGCTATTGTTTATCAGCGCAATCGATCATTTATTTAGACCACCTTCTCAGCCCCCATGTTAACTGTCAAACGCACCGGGGGCATGCTTTAAGTTTAAATTTTGTTTTTTTATCGCAATTAACGCATGTGCAGAATGATCCGCCCCGTGCATCCCACCCGCTCTGTACTACAGTCACTTCAACGTTGTGGCTTTCCCATGATCAGAGTAGCTGACTAACCACGGACCTATAACTGCTGCAAGACAAGAAACTCGTTTTAAGAATGCAAGGCAGAAAAGACCCTGGTACTGCTTTTAACCAGATGCTATTCTTCTCTACATGCACATGCTCAGCATAATCGTCTGCATTGTTCACTGAAATAAAACCCTTTGAGTAAACTGTTCAACAAAATAACTTGACCCACCACAGCCCGTGTTCTAATAAAGACAATCTACTTATTATGAGGATTCCTTTATTTCCTGAAATCACAAAAAAAATTATTGGGTATGTATGTTTTTAGAGCAGGGAACAGTATCCCAGTTTGCACCTCCCCCACCTTTAACTTATGTTCCAAAATTTGGATCTCCAAAGCATCCTTTTGCATCTTTTGAATTGTTACAATTGCATGGAAGTTGGTGAGGGCATCTGGTTCAAGTAGGGCGATGACGCCATCAGATGATTAGACAGTGCAATTATTACTTGAGCCAGAATATCTAATTTGCAACGCGCTGGGTTGCGTGTACATATTTAATTATTTTGAATAACCAACCTCTTATAAAGGCACTTCTATCCTGGGGGGTGGGGGGATCAGAGGAGCTCCCCCCAGGGATGCCCTCATCCACAGGACGCATACTCTGTTGGCTGAGGGCCATCTCCTCAGCCTCTGTGAGGGCTGCAGAGGTGGACCCCCTCCAGTCTGCCAGGCCTCTGCTTTTTTTTCGATTTGCTAACATGGAGGAAAATGTTACCCTAATATTCAGTAAGCGCTATTTTGAAGACACACACATATATATATATATATATATATATATATACATACATATATTTATATATATATATACATATATTTATATATATATACATATATTTATATATATATATTTATATATATACATATATATATTTATATATATATATATATATATATATATATATATATATATATATATATATATATATATATAATGCATTTTGGGGTGTAGCCTTCTAATATATCTAAATCCTATTAAATATTGGCAGTGTTGGGGTGGCTGGGAAATGTACTACTTACATTTACTGCTTAAATATAGGCCCATCACATGTTGAATATAGCTGTTAAATTAGGTAGAGCAGGCAAAACAGCACAATTGATTTGATTTCAATTAAACATTAGTTTACCTGTTTAAACTATATTTTTGTACTTCATCTTCATTTGCTGCCAAGTCCTCGTGGGGCAACTCGGGGTTGCGTAAATTGACACACACACACACACACACACACACACACACAATTTACATATTGAATAAGTGGAAGATATTAAACTTTCCTCTTATTTTATTTTATTTTACTAATTTATTTTACCCACGCATTGACTTGTTCAGCTATTTACTGCCAAGCTCTCTCGCTGCCGCGGCGGAATTGCTTTTTTTTGTTAAAATGGGTAACTGTTCGGCATACGCGTTTCCAATTCCGTGGGGGAAAAGTAAGTGGATCTACGCTTTTGGTCCATGTTTGATCATGTTATCAGAGATCCATTGATGATGGCTCTTCATAGTCAACAGGCACGCCCTCAACCCAGAGTGAACATACTCAGAGTTGATTAAACCAACGCTGATCACCTGAGGGGTGTTCCACGAACGGAGGTTTAACAAACACTGAGTTAACGCTGAACTCTAGGTTGATTTACCCTGTGCCGACTAACCCAGAGTTTTCGGTTCCACAGCAGCGGTTATGCATTAGTTCAATCAACTCGGGGTTGGTTAACACAGGGTTGTGCGCGTCCACGCCAAACCTAAGAAGACGTGATGTATGGATCATGGAAACCCTGATCGAAATGGCGAAACGGGCCGCTTATTTCAATGAAATGGAACTTCAGGTTCTCCTGGAGAGCTATGACGAGGAGAAGGACATTATCAAAAGAAAAGGGAACGCTAAAGCCTCTGCAACCCGGAGAACCAAAGCCTGGCAGCGGATTGCTGACCACGTAAATGCGTTAGTTACACGTCAAAAGCATGATCCTTAATATTTGAGCCATGAATATATAAATATCCCAGTTAAGCAATTCTTAAAGATCCTACCACATAACCCCTTTCTTCCAAAAACAATATGTACTCCGATGGCTTCCAAGCGGTCAGCGGATCAAGTATAAAAATGAAGCATAAAAAACATACAAACTGGTAAGCTTTTCCCACCATCGTATTGTTATAAATTTAAATAAGCCATTTTTTTAAGCCAATCGTGAAAAGGCCGACAGTCGGCAGACTGGATCTGGCCCTCAAATTGTCTTGACCCCGGTGGAGGAGCTGTTAATCAACATAAATTCAGGGCGCCCTGGCATGGAGGGGGTACCTGGAGGTACCTACCTCCTCAGAGAGTCAGGGGTCATACCCCACTGGTTGAATGTAGGTTTTTGTGTTTTCTTGTATTTTAGATTTTTTTTGCCTTCGAAGTAACATGGGTCATCTGAAAGGACTGAGATGTGCTCAGCATCTCCAACATTATAGCCTAGATAAAACTACCATTTGCAAAAAACTGAGGGCTACGCAAATAGTCTGGAGTGAACTGAGGCCAGGTCGTCGATTGGTAGTGTTGGCTATGTAAGGCTATTTAAATATATTAAAGATTTGCGCGAGAATCTATAGGCCTATCTCTCCACTCCAGCAAAAAGTCATTTGATATGCCAAGATGTCAAGCCGTGGTCTTATCAATCGCTCCCGGTGGATTAAAGACCTCAAATACAGCTAGTATTGATGGTATTAGTAGTAAAATTCTGAAAACTATTGTCGATGTGATCTTGGAGCCGCTCGCTCATTGCATTAACCTCTCTCTTACAACAGGGGTCGTGCCAAAAATGGCTAAAATTGCAAAGGTCATACCAATTTTTAAATCAGGAGACAAGAACATCATGAGCAATTATCGCCCCATATCACTATTACCAACTCTCTCTAAAGTATTTGAAAAGGTTGTATATAACAGACTGAATGGCTATCTTGAAAAATTCTTGTTCCATCTCAGTTTGGCTTCAGGAAAAAGAGCACCACCTGTATGGCTATACTTGACCTTGTTGAAAAAATCAATGACTGTATTGATGAAGGTACATTTGGAATAGGTATTTTCCTTGATCTATCAAAGGCCTTTGATACTATTGATTTTAAGATACTACTGAACAAACTACACCACTATGGTATCAGAGGCCTCGCCCTTGATTGGTTCAAAAGCTTTCTCTATGACCGTCAACAGTATGTTTTTGCAAATAACTGTAGCTCACCCTGCAAGCACATAAACTATGGGGTCCCCCAGGGGTCAATTTTGGGGCCACTCTTATTTATCCTTTACATCAATGATTTTGTAAATTCCAAATATCTTTCATAAAGTAATTTTTGCTGACGATACAAATCTCTTCACCTCACACAGAAACCTACTCACTCTCCAAGACACTGTAAACACAGGGTTAATCAAAGTGGATGCCTGGTTTAAATGTAACAAACTTTCACTCAATGTTAATAAAACTAATTATATGTTATTTTGCTCAAACAGAAAGAAAATCAATACTGAACTGGTACATATCAATATCGACAATCAGGAGATCATAAGGGTAAGCTCCACAAGATTCCTGGGGGTCCACATTGATGAATTTGTCAACTTCAAATATCACATTGATCATCTGACAAAGAAATTATCAAAATATGTTGGTCTTTTCTACAAACTCAGACATTCTCTACCATTATCTGCTTTACTCACTATGTACAAAACCCTTTTTGAACCGCATCTGAATTACTGTAATGTCATATGGTCCAATACCTTTCCCAGTTACCTTTTAAAACTTGAGAGTCTACAAAAGAAAGTCATACGTGCTATGTCCTGGGCTGCAGTAAATACTCCAACTCGCCCGCTTTTCCACTGCCATGGTCTTCTAAGACTCACTGAATTCAATCTCTTCCATAATGCTTGCCTAATGTTTGATGTCATAAATGGCCTAAACCCCAGACTGACCGGCCTGCTCCCTATCTGCTACCCCCAGCACCAACACCGAACCAGGAACAAACACCAGATAACGGTTAAACAACGGCGTTTACATTGTACGGGTATGAGTGTTGCCTGCAAGGGGCCACAGATCTGGAACAGACTTGATGAGGATCTAAAGAAGCTGTGCTCTCTGTCCGCTTTTAAAAAAAAACTAAAAGCATATTTACTGGCTACCTATTTATAATGTACCCTAACAATATGATGGATGTACTGGGATTACTGTATGATTGATTGTATGTATTTGTATGTTTGTTTGTCGGCACTGTTAAGTTAAATATACTGTATGATTGATTGTATGTATTTGTATGCTTGATTGTCTGCACTATTTATGTTTTCTTGCATGGTACCACATTGTGCATCGCTAAATTGATTGATATTGCTTTCATTAACCTTGGGCCCCCGCCCAAAAGCTTTCAATAGCTTATTTTGGGGGACCCATTCATGCATGCATGCATGTATGTATGTATTTATGAATAAATAAATAAATAAACTTGAAACTTGAAACTTGATTGCACGTATAATTTGCGCTCCGATATCAGCAGTTCTCTCATCAAAAGGGCATGCCATTGTGAACACATGAAATCTGCGGTGAACGCGGATTAAATACCCAAAACCGGGTTATGTTTCAAACTTAACCTGCGCAAAACCTGCTCCGACCAGGTTTGATTCAGAGCATATGTTTCTATAGCAACTAACATACCGTGATCCTTTTGGAACGGAAAACCTAGGGTTACAGCAAACCCTGGGTTAATTTACCCGGTTATGTGATAAAACCGGCTTTGTAGAACACCCCTGTGGTAAGAGCCTGGTAATACCATGGAAACAAACAAGGCTTCCTTTTACAGTACAGTTTCAGCTTACTTACTGGGTAAATTGTCATGTTTTACTTAGTAACGTTGCAGAATATATATGGTAAAAGTTCCAGTTAACTTCATGGACAATGGAATAATCTATTACAAAGGATATGGTACAAACATGGCAATACCATGTAAACAAACAAGGCTTTGTACCCAGTATTTAAGAAGATGTACCATGACACTAGAGGAAAACTGTTCCTGCGGAGGTTGTTACCAGGTAAGTATAATTTTTCAACTTAAATAGAAACAAATCCATAGTTTCTAAGGTAGATTGAATAAACCGTTTATAAATGGGTGTAGCTCTGAACAATAACTATGGAAGAGAAAGTATATTATTGGAAAGTAGGCCTACTATGTTCATTTCTAGAAAGTACATAATTAAACTTGGGCTGTTACCACCATAAACCTTGGATAACTACAATTGTAACTTTAATTGATATGGTAACAGAATGGTAATAGCAGAGGTGTTTCTAAGAATTGGTTGCTTACTTTCCTAGGAAGTTCACAATTATATCTGTTACAACTACAGTTACAGTTACAGTTACAACTACACGGTACTTAGTTGAGTTGATGGGTAATAGTGGAGGTTTTTCTTAATACTTCAGCTGTAGCTCCTCTGTATATACCTTCTTATTACCAGTGGTAATTACCAAATAATATACTATAATTTACCATATATTTACCGGGTAAATACCTAATTAGGGGACTGGAAAGGGTTACCAAATAGGGTATATTGTATAGTTATTTATATGCAACTTTAAAAGTTGAATCGCAATGTTGGGAAAATTGTGAGTTGGTAAAGGTCTCTTTGCACCAGATGAATAAAAGAGTTTTCAACGTGACAACATTTGCGTGTTCTAACTCTTTACTTGAGCCACGCCGCAAATATGCGGCATTGTCCTATAACAATTACGGTGACCGTTTATTTTTTTAAATAGGCTGCTTCCTCCATCATGTAATACAAAATGTACTGTTTTTAATGACTATGACATAGATACCCCATTGTGATTGGTTCGATGGATTTATTTGCTGGTAAGAGCTGTATAATATCCACCACAAATAATCAAGCTTTCTGCTAATCACTTTATATGTGTACAGTCCCATTCAGCTCAATGATTTGTAATTATCGCAAGTGCAATCTCGTTCAATGTTAAAAGACCATAACTCAGGGACATACCATTAGGAAGATGGGGCTGTTAAATGAGTGACACCACAACAATGTGAAAACTTATCAAAAGGAAATTGGTTGGGCTGGCCATTTGGCTCCGTCTTCTGTGTGCAATAATACTTTTGTAATGACAGTAGCACTATGCAATAATATTATTTTCTACTAGAGCACATTCTAGAGTGTGAGTCTAGAATGATACACAATATCAGAAAGAAAATCGTAAAAAGTTTGGCAGCATTTCGAAACCATTAAAGATGATAGTGAAATGGCAAATTCAAACTGTCAACAGCAGCTGTCATATCACACGACTCACGCTGGTGATAATGTTTGTCTCTGTCGCAGCTCAAGCGCATTTTGCTGTTCTGCTTAATTGAATGATGCCGCATTTGTTCATTCACATGTATTTAACGCTCTTACTCTGTCAAATACTTCTAAATTTGCTTTGGTTTTTTATGACTGAATGTCAATACCACGCGTTATGAGACAGAATGGAGTCCTCCATCTCCACAGAGAGCAGCCATTGTATGTATTATTACTTTTTAAGAAATTTCCATATTAAACAATATATACGGCAGACCATAAATGGGCATAAAGTACCATTAATTCAAGGAGATGCAGTAGGTGCACATCAAGAAAGCCTTTGATGAAAAACAAGTGAAAAGTATGACGCAAAGGTTTTCAAGCAATTTGCATCTGATTTCAGCCGCCCCCCTTTCATTGTGAAAGCATGACCAAGTGTGCCTCTTCAAAACATAATCACAAGTGTGATGCTTCTTGTCTAACAAGCCGCGTCTCACCCTTTGGACTTTCTACAACTACATGCAGAGGAATGTGAGGACCATCCATAAGACATTTGCACCTGAGAGAGAAGGGCATCTATTATGTACAGAGGTTGTGAAAAGTTACAAACATTCATCCATCAAGTAAAAGGGCCAATGTTCATATAAAAGAAAATAAAAGTGGTACAACCCGTGAAAAGGGGGTCACAAAAGTTTATTTCAAATTCTCAATTCAATATTTCATGTCCACGAGGAGAGATGTTTTTTTGTCCATGGCGATATTATAAAAGGTTTGACCAATTTGGCTGAGAGCCAAACCTTGGTTGGGTCAAAACCTAATCCCCAGAATATGAGAAAGTAGAAAGTCTTACTAGTACTTGGAGCAGGGCCATGCCCTGACCTGTGAGGGGGCAGTGCTACAAGCAAATTAAATGGATCCCCCCTTTGAAGGGATTTCAGAAGTCAACAAGCAAGAACTTGCCGTTATAATGATGACCGCTGAGCTAGCCAAGACTTATATTTATATAAACAACGGTGTCTACCATTCAACAACAACAACAACAACAACAACAACAACAACAACCATAAAGCTGTTATTATCAATGACCAGAGGGGCACTTTAACCAATGAAAGCAAAGGGGCAGCGGCCTAGAGCACTGTAGCCAACCCCCTGGGCAAGTGCCTGACTTGCCCAGGGGGTATAATTGTTGTCCTCTATAGAAAGACACATAATCTGTTCTCTGTTAAGATCAGCGGATGAGGAAGAAGTCTGCATCTTAAAACACGTCTTGTTTTTACGAGACAGATTTCAGAAATTTATACTAAACTCATCAACATGGAAATTCCTTATCCGTAATCCTTTTGCAACATCACACCCTGTGCTTGCTTTGGTATTAAATAGGGATGAGTTTTTTTTTTTTTTCCATTCAAATCTAAGGGGTATTGGGTTATGTTGGGAATGGGGTGTAATTGAAAGCAGTTGGAAGTAATTGTTTTTATTGGCCACAACAACAATTTGGTTTTAGTTTGTAGGCAATACCCCCCCCCCCCCCCCATGGCTTTCCTGTAGAGAGAATCAGCAGAGATTTTGTTTTATGAGGAACTATATTTAAGATAAAGACCTAGTTTAAGGGATGAAGGGACATTACAAAGAAGGACCTTTGATGGCCTATTTTAATGATAGTGAATAGCTTTTTTTTCTATTTCTTTAGCCGTTCCTTTAATGTTGTATTTTCCCTCTGACTAATGGTACATTCTTTTTCTGCATATTGTTATATGAAATATTTTGCTTATGTATGTCCCCCCACATAATCGCTAAGTGGTTTGTCTTTAGATCCATTTGAAATAACTTATCTTTCCAATGCTACATTCTGTCAGCAAAATATCTGATGGCTCTTTTTTTTCGACTCCATTTAATTTGCAAAATTTATGTATGCAGTTGGTTTGAATACAACCAGATGTCCTTTTTGGTGAAAGGCACCGCATTTATGTGTAGGTGTACAGCCAACAGGTCGTTAGCTAAATATATTATTTCAAGATGCCTGTATTATGCTGTATCTTGTGTTAGGGTTTAGATGTGTAATGGATTTTATACTTAATATGCAATTTGCACCTTCTAGACTAGAGGGGTATTCCATCAACCAAACTAAAGGCAAAGCCGGGCTTATTTCGCTTAGCCTCGCTACTTTCAGCTAGAGTTGCGTTCCATTAACCTGACTTAAGGGAATCTTCGCTAAGTAACCATGGCAACTTATCCGACCAAACTAACCTGGGTTGCTCAGGGCCCTGTACCACGAAGCTCGCTTAGAGGGTTAGCGAGGTATGTTGAGCTCCAAGCCTGGGTTAGTTGTACCACGAAAGTCGATCTCTTTAAGCGTTGCTGTATCACCATGGTGACTTATGCTCGCAACCAAACCTGGTCGGGTGCAGTTTTTCGGCTTAGTCTAGCCGGAGATCGGCTACTTAAATCGGCGTGCGCAGCTTCCTAGCCACTCCTCTGACAATGACGTCACCATTTGTGGGTGTTCCCGTGGACCTCGGCGCACTTCTCGTACAGGCGTCTCTCCGGAGACAGGGTTATACGGGACAGAACCGATCCCTTGGCATTGTCTGACGATATTCAGATTTCAGACTTTATTGTCATTGTGCAAACAACGAAATTGGGGTTCTTCATGAGAGATACAGATTCTCATCAGAGGGTGTTCGTTATTTGATCGTCCTTTTGGACCTTATGTAGAGAATGATTACTGTTGCGCATTGTGTCTCAGTGACAGAGTGCTAGAGTGGAGGTAGCGCGTCAGTCTTGAATATAATGTTGTTCGACTCCCAAGTGACGCGAATTTATGTGAAGCCTATAAAGTCCTAATTCTCATGCATATGGAATAGCCTACTTATTCACTAAAGCTTATGGAATTATATTTTTGTGCTTATTTCGAACTTGAACCCAAATTTGGGCACCACATCTATGGGGGTAAAATGCATGATGATAGACCGGCGAATTTGAACCCCGGTCGCTGGCGTTCGGGTCTTATGCTAATCCACTACGCTACAGCCGCTACCTCTCAGCGGTCGAAAACATGCGATACATTTCTTAAATAGGGTGCATTTAAAGTGAATTCCCTAAATGATAGAATAAGGCAGGATGGACGTTGCTTATGCATTTTTAAATCATCATCATTCTATTTGGATTATTGGCGAACAATTCTGCATTTGGCATCGTTATTTTACAGACAATATGCAGAATCTTTTCATTTATACGCATATAGACTGCTTGATCTATCGTAAAGGTGAGAAAAATGACGCAAAAAACGCCCCTCTCACGTGAACGCGCACTGAACCTAAAGCGGAAAACCTGGTTCAACTAATTTAATCTAAAGTGAGCTTTGTGGTACCATTTAACTCTGATTGCGAGTTGCGGCTCTGTCGAGCCAGGTTTTCCCAAGAAAGCCTGGGTATGTTCAGTGAGCTTCGTGGTATACCCCCCAGGAGTAACCTATGCTAAAGGAGGGTTAAAGGAAGCATTGAGGCTCATTTCCTAAGCATTTTTAGAAATCGAACCACCTTTCCTCCAACCACTTCCGGGTCATCTCGTTAAGAAAGGAAATTTCCTATGAAAAAAGAGAATTCATAGAGGCCCCTGGTCGGTAGCAGGCTAACTGTCAGGCTTACTTAATCTGTTTTTCAGAGAAGTCGGCAACAAGTGTACCATCAGAGGGTTCTGCCAAGCCTAGCCCTCAAGATTTTGTCATAAATGTACATATATGAAGTACAAACAGCGTATATTTTCACTGAGGGTCTACGATTAAATGATGCAAATAAAATAATTTAATGAATTGCTATCTATTATTATCATGGATATTTTCTCAAAAACACTTTTATAGTATTCTATGTATTCCATTGGACTTCTGAACCAGCAGTTGGGTGAGTGGTCTAGCATTTGCCCTTTAGTATGGGGGACATGAGTTTGCATCCTGGGTAAGTCATTGAAATCTTCCTGTTGGCTTTTTCGTAATTTCCTCCAGAGAAATTAGGCCTAACAATTGACTTTTTATACAATAAATATGTCTTACAATATCCCTAGAACCCAAATATAACTTGCAAAAACCCATGGTAAAAAGTTAATGTCAATATTAATGATACTGATAGTGAAGCATTTGTCCCAATGACGAAGACACTGCTGCATGGGTAATTGCGGTAATAAATTCCATACAGGTGAGTTTCTCGGCAGGCAGCCAAGACCACTTCTGTTGAGAAAAATACTATGTCTAGCAATTAATAATATTCAAAGAAATGGAAAATAAAAGGCATGAAAAGTTCTTTGATTTCTCCAGTAATCCTTCCTAAAATACTAATTGCGTGGGGATTGACCCCCGGACGACCGAGTGCAACTCCGACACAATACCTTGAGAGTGTCTCCCTGTTTTTAAATAAATTGATTTTTATTATATGCTTGGACACCTCATAGACCTCCACAAGCAGCTTCTGTTGGCCGCTGGAAAGATCCCGCTCGGTCCTTTTCGGACATTTGATCCATGACTCGACATTCACGATTCTGGGCTGGTTACATATCTCGCGTAATCCACGATAACGTAAGCCTGGCTTGAACTAACCTGAGCAAGGCGCGGCTGAACTGCATTGAAGGAATGGCTTTAGCCTCAAGTGGAAGTTGGCGTTAGTTCTAACTGGGCTTAATAAACTAAGCGCCGCTTTCGTTAGCGACTTTGATGGAAGACCCCTCTGGGTAACAAGACTGTTTTGGATATGCAGTGAGAAGAAAGTATGGATTTTGTACTGTGAAATGTAATCCATAAGCCTACCTGGACACAAGTCATTGGAAAACCATGACCATCATTTGTAAAGGAAATGTATGTTTGTAAATTATTATGTGTTGGATACAGCTTATAATGCAGAGGAGAGGGGGCAATCTGCGTGAATTCTCACTCAATTGTCACATAAAGTGAGACTCTGCTGTCCACTTTTGACGAGGTAAATTAAGTAATTGAATCACTCTGCCTTCCTAGAGCTCATCACGTTTATAATAACCTTACCTATCATAAAAGTCTTTGGGGTTTGTCAGCTGTAGATTGATGCTTGATTAAACACGCTTCAGCTGCCACCGATTCTGAATACCTGGCCAATCAGAATCTGGATTCAGAGTGTTAATTATTTTTGTGTGTGTGTGTGTGTGTGTGTGTGTGTGTGTGTGTGTGTGTGTGTGTGTGTGTGTGTGTGTGTGTGTGGTTAAAAAGAGCGCAGCTGTTTATGTATAGTTTTTTCGGCAAAGCTAGCAAAATGTGTGTGTAATTGACTACGTCAAATATTGTGATATACTGCTGTGTTGGATCTACACACACAGGCGGGCGCACACACAAACACACAGCTCTGAGGAGTCATTATTTTCTTGACACTACGCATTTGCCTGTTGGGTTGTATTTGTAAGACAGTGGTTGTTTTCTCTCTCCTGAAATGCGTGAAACCGTGTTTGTTTGCATCAGCCGAGGCTTTACTCCATTATATCCATTATGTTTTTGGGGAAAAAGGACCAATACAGCTATAATATCAGCCCCCTGTCATGTGCTTTACTCTGCATCAGCAACCTCTGAGGTCACCCCAACAATTTTGCCCTCTGGAGGAGAAAAAAATCTGAAGGCACAGTGTGAGTGAACTCGACAGAGTTACTGCGTACGCCTTCAGACAGCTGTGAGCAGAGTGCACATCTCAATGAATGCGGACAAACATTTTTGTTGTCCATTGCGTGTATAAATCTCCTTTTTGCAGTAATGAATACGCAAGCCTCTTATGCAATGGCCTTCTCTAACTTTCAGCTCCCTCGGTTCCAAGGTCATCTGTTCGGCGGGGGGGGGGGGGTCAGCTGCCAGCGTAGCACACCGGCGATGGCCTTACGTACTCTTGTGTTTAACTGGGAAATGATTGTTTTCAGTGCGCTTGCCTTATTTAGTATCATCTTTTGCGATCATATTCCAAGAAATGTGTTTGCAAAGAAAAACTGCTAAAAGAACAAATGATTTATTCATTAAAAGTCTATATAACATAACTGTGCAGAAGCAAGATTGTTTGTTTATTGACGTGGTGTTTCGTGGTGGGAAGTGGGATCATTGGTCACCTTATGCCGAACACGTAGGTCATGTTGATACCCGAGAGAAATCAGGGCTGTGCAAACATTTCTGTGCATTTAACATTCCCTATTCTTTTATTTTTTTTACTTGAATAACCGTTACTTCTTAACTTCCAGGATTTGTTCTCTTCTTCACTCTGATAACCTGGGGGAGCAGTATATCTTTGCGCTAAATGCTTTAGAACAAAAACAGATGTGTAAATCGATGTGTTGAGTGCAATTTTCACCCCCTAAATTCTGGGGGTTGTCTTGTCTTGGCAATAAATTGTTCTGCATGCAGGGAGCTATTTGTGTGCATTTGACACACAGACAGCGGGTTGTGTTTATTGCAGGGGGGCAAGTTGTCTAAATGCCGCAGTCGGGGAAACGAAGGGAGGCAGCACACGGCCATATCCCCATTATCTCATTAATCTTCCTCAACTGAATCAGGTGTGTGTGTTATAGTTTTAAACAAATACATCAAAGGTATCTTTCATTCGTGTCCAGCTATGGCTCCCTGGCAGAGCCTTTTCCTCTTTTTTCATCGCCCTTCATCATCTCTGTTTCTTAATCGTAACCGTGGAAATACACTTCAGCTTTAGCCTTCAGCTTATTGGACTGATTTACAACGAGTTAATGAACCATTTGTATTCCTGTGTTAACCATGAAGGGCCAGTTATGCTTTAAAGACCGACAGGAATAGATGCACAGGTCTTTACTCTGAGAAAGAGAAAAAAATCACACACTGCCAAATTTTACGGCAATTTCTGGTCTTGGAAGATTAAAGTCATCATAAAACTACCTTTTTCTTGTAACAGCCTCTTAATGCAGGCTCAAATGCTCCACAAATGGTAATATAGCATGGTAATATTCCTGTCCACCTCCTTAGTATCCGTTTGGCTTGTACCCCATAGCTATATTGCAATTTTCTTCTTATACACTACTAGTGGACTAGTGGAGATAAATGAGCAATTTGCAAAAGTTAAATAATTTTTAAAAAGTGGATATGGAAAGGTCTGGAAGGCCCCAGAGGCAAATAACGCTTGAAGACTTGTTTGAACGTCTTACTAACGTAATCAAATGACAAAATCTAATACAAAATATAGTTAAAATGAATCCATAGAACGGGAAGATGCCTTGATCCAGGGGACTGCTACAAAGTTTCAGCTGAAGGCCTTTTAATATCGGCCATTTTGAATGTGAAATACACATAGTAATATATACAATTAATGAGTAAACATATTGTTTGTGAAAGGGAGTTTTATTTAATCAGAACTATGGTAATATTGCTTATTCAAGTGGCGACAACTCTTGCATCTCCTAGCACTGGTCATTACAGCATGAATAAATGTGTATTTAGGGCATTGATGCCCAAAAGACACAATTCTGCAATATGTATTTGTTTCCTCTTGCCTTTAATAAATGAAATGATGAGCTCAGTTCAACAACTGGCCGCTGTTAACATGAGTGATTTCGCCATTAAATTAAATGCAAAGTGGACGCAGATGAAATGAGTTCTGGACCACTTCCTTGAACACTCAGACACACTGAATACAAATATGCATCCATTATATTAAGGAGCAGAAAGCTTTGCTAATTGAATTTAAAGTCCATCAGCAGAAGCAGCAATTGGTGCTTGCTAATTGGCTAATTCCACTAGAGGGGACATGGCGAATGGGAGCGATGACAAATGGCCAGACACGAAGAAAGGATGTGACAAAGTGTCATCGCTCATCAGACGGCCTCTGATCAGACAAATCGATTCTGAAAATATCACCCAAGCCTGGGGATCTTTGAAATGGAGAGAAAGTGTCCAAAAAAATGACACCAACACTGGCACCTGATGTCAGCACTACGGAAATCAATAGGCTGACCCATGGGAGTTTACAGTCACATTTGTGAAATACAATATAAGTGTGACTTTAAGAGGGATCCCACAGGCTTCTGACGACATTGTTACTGACCAGGAAAACAAAGGTGTGTTGCAAACATTTTTTTTTACTTTGTTTTTCTTTTTCTTCTTTAGTGAATCATGTAGCTGAGAGTAACTGAAGCTGCGGAGTACATGCACCCTTGTACCTAATCACCTGATGGATTGCCTTCAAAGGAGAGAGTGTCTTTCATGCCCCTACGACTTATCTCCCTCTTCATTCATTCGGTACACACAGAGCACACGATGGGCCTATCCTCAACCCTAAACAGCACCCGCTAAGCCCTCTCAGACTTTGCAGTGTCGTTTCCGTAAAAGTCTGTTTGACCCAGCAAACTTCTGAAAAATGCACCATATGAAAAGACTGCAATGAGAGACATCATAATGCTTGAAAAATAACCATTACTGGAACATGCCATTTCTAGAGCTTTGATGAGAAAGCCACTCTAAAACCATCCTGAATAATTATTAGAGAAGGTGCTGCTATTTTTTCTTTGGTGACTTGCTTCAGAGTTTGTTAAGATGTTCAGGCGCTGTAGTGTTCTTGAAGGAGATTTCACTTATGTGTGAAAATTGCTTGTTTAAATATTTTATTCATTTATTATTTGTGCCTGGAAACATAACAATAATAAGGGCATTACCTACCAGACAGGACACTCAATAACAGGGCTGTTTAAGGTGAGGTAAGTGAGTGCTAGACAAGTTCAAATCTGCCATCTGGGATGCCTCTCAAGGAGACGTTGTTTTATGTCTGAATTGTGTTTTGCTTTAATTATATGTAGCTCATCTATGTTATAATTATCTGTAATGATTATATAGGTCAGAGTTCTGCCAAAGCCCCAACTATCTTATCCACTCTGTTATGGATTCCTTTAGGCCTTAATGTTAAGTGTTTCACCTATGCTTAAATTATTCTGTTTTTGTTTGTTGATTAATTTTATTGGAGGATCAAAACATTTTGTTTTACTTCACCTTTTGCTGAGACTTCCTCCGACAATGGGGGAATCACAGCCTCCTAGTGCTTGGGTTTATATGACTTATTTCTATTCAGTAAATAGTTCATTTTTGTGTTACTATTAGGGATGCAAACAATTAATCGATTATCGATTAATTGTCGATAAGAGATTACTCGATTAAAATAAATTACTTGCAATTGATCGTTTTTAACCCGTAATTCCCCACCCGTCCACGTGAGGGCGCGCTTGACGCCAGACGTACTTGACGCACACGCGGGAACACAAGCGGGAACACAAGCGAAGCAGCACAAGACAAACGAAAAGCGGGACACTGACACGATGAAGATGGCAAAACGGAGTGCAGTATGGAGCCACTTTAAGTTGGTTAATGACGACAAAGACGCCAAATGCACAATATGTGTAAGTATTTTAAAGTACAACAACTAAACGAAATCGTTGAATTACCACCTAAATGTGTCGCTGCTCCTTTACTTAGAAAGGAGTCAGCTGAGGTGGTTCGGGCATCTGGCAAGGATGCCCACTGGGCGCCTCCCTTGGGAGGTGTTTCAGGCACGTCCAGTGGGGAGGAGACCTCGGGGAAGACCCAGGACTAGTTGGAGAGATTATATCTCAACACTGGCCTGGGAACGCCTCGGGATCCCCCCGTCAGAGCTGGTCAATGTGGCCCGGGAAAGGGAAGTCTGGGGCCCCCTGCTTGAGCTGCTCCCCCCGCGACCCGACCCCGGATAAGCGGATGACGATGAGATGAGATGTGTCACATTCAGAAGGAAATTCAGCTTCTCAGAAGAATTGCCGCTTATCAATTAATCGATCATCGATCGATAAGATGAAACAACTATCGATTAATGAATTACTCGATAATTTGCATCCCTAGTTACTATCATATTATATAGTATTTTAGATGCCTGCCTCCAGTGTTGTTCTGCATTTCAGGGCAGGCAGGTTCAATTGGGACTCTCTAGGTAGGCCTTATGAACAGGAATAGAGTTAAAGTTGTAAGACACAAACACAAGACACAGGTACAGGAATAGAGAGAGAGACCCGATGCATTAGCCGAGGGAAGGAGAAATGCAATGAATTTAAAGTTGTATTCAGGCTGACGGACGAGGACCTCATTGAAATGTATTGTGGACGGGGTGGCATGAGGATTCTATGCAGAAATGCTGATCAGCAAGCTGCAGCTGAGTAGATAAAAACATATTCTGCAGCAGAGGGGAAGTAGGGGCCTAGGGTGGGACATGGATTCAGGGTGTGATATATGGGGGACGCACGGATATCAGATGGGAAAGGGATAGAGGATAGCTTGAGGGGGGGAGAGGGGAAAGAACGAGAATCTATCTTTGAGGTAAATGGTTGCAGTGTCTTGTTTTTCTGTCCTTTAAACTAACAAAGTAGTTGAAGCCTTCGCTACGCACCCTGTGGTTGAAGATAGTTGACTCTGTACGGCACAACAGAAGCAGCAGTGTTGTGTTGGTCGTTGTTGAGGTTGACCGTATTATGTGTTTCCCAGGGGCATCAAAGACACAAAACACTTGTACATCGGTTGGCATAGGATGGCTCTCCCTGAACACTAACGCATACATAACCATGATCACCCGCTGATTCATGCGACATACCTGTCCTCGGCTGACCAACTAAATGCTTTTTAAACCTAACCCAATTTCTACAGGCGGGATCATGGGGTCTTGGTTCTCCTCTAAGGAAACACAAGTTCAAAGTGTCCTATTCTGAGACACGGATAAAGAGAATCCATTCAGTTATCAGGTTCAACCTCGGTCCCTAAAACCAGTTTGAGCCAGCAAGGAGATTTTCACTGTCAGACTTCCTCATCCATATTTTTTATAACTGAGAAAGATCATACAGATGACGGCTGACCTACGAGACACTATGAGGAAGGAGGAAAATATTAGGCACATGGAATTGAATGATGATAATGGTTATGTCTAGCTTAACTCTGATGTTTTCTAATTAATTTCAAAAATGATTTTTAAAGATTTAAAGTGGTTATAAGCCAGAATGAATGTGTAAAGTGATAAAAGCCAAGCTTAGATGTTATTATACTTATATATGTCGTATACATGTGTTTTAGAAATGGTTGCAATTTATTTATTTATTTTTCTTGTGTGTAAGCAGATCTGGATAAAGTAATGGATAGAAAATGAGGCAAAAATGAATTGAATTGAAGCAAAGATAACGACTGGAAGTCAGCATATATGGAGGATTTCTTGAATACACATTAGTCCAAAAGTATTGGGATAGGTTTGCCCACAGGATTTTAAATAGTAGCAGAAAGCTCTATGGATAGATTGCGTCAGTAATTCTGCCTACGATAGGGTAGCTATGATAGCAGTACAAATAGCATTAATTAACCAGAGTGGGTTTGGGATTCTAACTGGAAGGTTGGAAGAAAGAATAAAAAACATCTAATGATTCGATTTTGCTTTTGTAAAGTATTGGGTTATGCAGAAACATATGTTGGCTTCGAAATTCTCTTGTTTACTGTTAATTAAGTTGAAATACAACAGCACCATTCCCTTCAAGAAATATGTAAGACGGTGGCTTTGCAGCATCCTGGTAGAATGCAAATTAAAACTAACAGTGATGAATAGAAACTCAGTAGGAAAACATTTTAAAACAATTGTGGTACAAATGGAAGGTTAAAAGTGAAGAAAGAAGGTGACTGAAGAGGGCAAGTTCAATAGATGGAGTAAGTATTGCTCGGACTGTGTAAGACCTGGCTTCTGTCGAACAAATATGGGCTAGGGCTTGAGAGAAGTTTAAAGGTCTGCAATGCTAGGTGTGTGTGTGTGTGTGTGTGTGTGTGTGTGTGTGTGTGTGTGTGTGTGTGTGTGTGTGTGTGTGTGTGTGTGTGTGTGTGTGTGTGTGTGTGTGTGTGTGTGTGATGTGTATGTGCTTGAGTGAGTGAGTGAGTGAGTGTAAAAGAGAGAGAGAAGCCTGATATGTTTGTGATAGAGTTCACAGCAGTTCATAACTCACACGCTTTAGGGGAACAAGTACTGAGAGCCAGCAATGGGACTTCACTGGAAGTCGAAGCCAGTTGAATAGTGAGTCAATTAACTCTTTCATCTCCAGGCTGGGTGTACCTGGGGATGCATAAAGTGTGTTGTGCTGGAAGATTGGGGCAAAACAAACGTTCAGGTGGTATTGCAATGAAAGAGACTTGTGATTTGGCTACTATGGTGTGTAGATTACAGCCCTGATGCCAGGTAAAAACAACTATTAAATCCAGACTTTAAATGTTGGATAGCTCAAACATCTGTGTTGTGCAAAAACATGGAAGGAATTCTTACTAACCTTATTCTAACTTTATTCTCTTCCGTCATCATTATCAAAAATGGTTTAAGGACCAGTACAATGGACGATTGTTCGGGCACAGAAACATACAAACTCAAACCTTTATTTATCTTTGAATATCACAGCATGGACTTCTAATATAGATATATCATACTGGACTCAAAGACAAATCTAACATCATTATAACAGGCATACCGGGTAATCGTGCAATCAAATGCGTCTAGAGCCCAGAACTCTAGATGCTCCACATGTATGAATCTGTTCAGGCTTTGCAAAGCCATTTGTGGAAAACCTAAAAAAAACAACAACAGAGTAGACCCTTAAGAGACTCTTGTTTGTTTTGGCTCTGCCCCAACCTTGATGGTCCTCGAGGCGTGGGCATGAAAAGTATCTTGTGAATTAAACATTGATCTACACACAGTTGAAAGCATGGGGGTCAAATTCAACATCAATGACCAGACCAGTAAGGGGTGGAAACAATAGACCTATGGGGGGAGGACTGTATTTCTGACCTTGCTAAGGCCTGGGGTCAGGGACTGGACCGGTCAGCTGTTTTGAGGACAACAGAGGAAACATCCACGTGTAAGAGCTGAGGAAAATGAGAGCATTGTTTATTCTTGGTCGACATCTTGCTGGTTTGGAAAAGAGGCACAACAGTTTGTGAGCTAACATCAGATTTTTCCCAGTTAAGTACAGCTGTGTCTAGACAGAACAATTGGCCGAATACTAATTAAATATTTAATTATCATAGGGCTAGTAAATCTGCTACAGTTAACTATAAATTCTATCAATCAGTTTTGTGATTTATTTTGGAAATCAAAATAAATTAGCGATTACGTCAGTGTAACCAAAAACTTGTGTGTCCATACTCTCGACTGCTTGGTTCTAGGATGATCAGCTAAGCCTCTAGTTTGGCAAACTGAAATGACATTTTCTTCAGCCTAGGTAAGGGATCGACATCTAAATACATAACGACTCAAGCCGATGGAGTTCAAGCTCACGTTTTAGCTCAACATTAACAAAAGACAAACATATTTGAATCACATTGCAAAACTGCTGAAGTCGGTGGGCTCTTGTTCTGGCTTGCACTTTCAATTTTGAAATTAGTTTTGCTTTAATATTTTCTATATCTTTTGCTGGCTAAATGGCTTTTTGAAAAGGGAGCTGATTGAGGGCAGTGTTGTTTTAAAGATGGAAAATTGGACGATATTTCACGGTCTTGGTCCACTGAAAATTATTCGCAGTGTGCAGCCGGTTTGTCGTTAGAGTGCTAGCAGCTGAATTTCAACCAGCAATAACTTTTGAATTGCTTAACCAAAAATGTGAAAATATATGTAATGTGGTCAGAGGAACTTCCAGAAATGATACATTGATTCCGTCGTTAAGTTATTTCTGCTTGATAAATCATAGCATCGTCTTTTCACACATGCTTTAAGAGGTTAAATATGTTTGATACAATGTGTTTTTTGTAACAATTTTAATCAGTTGTGAAAATCACAGACCGACACTGAAATGTACAATTGTAAATGTTTTTTTAAGAGACGGAGTAGCTGTTAAACCTTATATGAAAAAGACTCTGTAATAGTGTAGATTGATCCGCTCTAGTGATTGCTTAAAATCTATTGAGCAAGCTTGTCAAGCGACTTGAATTGTAACATGCAATAATTCTGTCGCTTGTTTCCACAGCGTTGTAGACCTGGGGTATTCCTGAGGGGATTTAATCAAATATCTCGCTAAATGCATAGAGACTGTTTAAATATATCAGAAACCACCTGCCTCTCTTTGTCCATACGAAGAAAGTAAAACAAAAAAAACGTCATCCTGGAGTGGAACAAAGTTCCACTCCACTGCTCAGATGTTCAGCGTGTCCTCAGTAAGTGATACTCAAAACTGCAATGCTATTAGTTTTTAGCTGTTGTTGTTGATTTGTGATTGGATTTCACCATAACACAGCCAGTATCCCTTGTATTCTTTTCATACTATAACAGACATTCTCTTCCCATTGTATACACCATGTCCTAACACATACCCAAGAGGTTTCATGTAGTGTAGCTGATAAACGTTTGCCTATTGAAACCACTTTTTGGTTCAATAGGCTACTTCTGTATGTGGTCCTTAAACTGATATATGAAACTATATGTGATCTCTGGCAATGCAACAGCAACATAAACTGCCCTCTCTCACAGCCACATATATCTCTGTAAGCAAGTGGGAGTACTAGCTGGTAATAAAGCGGGGCGCTATTTCCTCTGACCTTGTTCACCATCTTGCCCTCATTCTCAACAGTTGCAAACTGTCATCCTATCTTCATAGGGAATAACCCTATAAATGAACGGTTTGCAAACTTTGCATGGTTTCACTTACATCCTGGACTGTTGCATAATGTTTCCTGGTGTTCATGCAACTGCAATAATAGTTGCAGGTGCACGCATGAATGATATTTTAGAGCACGTCTATTCACACCGTTGTCAGGTAAGGGTCAGGTAAAGGAATAATACAGGCTAAAACGCTTGAATTCATATCAGAATATTCTTAATCTTTTCAATATTGGTTAAATAGTAAATGATCATTATTTGTTATCTGCTACACGCTATCCTGTCAGGCTTTGTCCTGATCGTTTCAAGCGTGTTTCTTTCCCACCGTCGGCATGGATGGCTGTGTGTGTGCTTTTTATAATTACATGTTTCACTCCGTAGGAAGAATTAAAAAATGTTGATGTACAGTGATTATTAGATTGAAATCCAAGGTAGTTTTTTCAAATCTATATATCTTGTTATCATAATTAATTGCTGATAGGTATGGTTCACGCTGCAAGCAAGTGAAAACTTTACATTGGCCATATTTTACACATACAGTCATGTTTCACTCTCAAAACCAACCTGGTCTCACAGGAATCCGTGAAATGACCACGGACGCTTAACTCAAAATCCGTGGAATCCAAATGGAAACACACCAATTTCCGTGATATGGCCATGGATTTTGCTCCAATGCAAGTTAATGACACTCATTAACTTGCCTTAAGACCATTTTCGTTGCTTCTAGCAGGTCTGGTGGTCTCTGTATATAATAAATAAATGAATAAATAAACATCTATATCTAACGAAATAAATAAATATCTATAAATATGTAATATATAAATAAGTAAATAGGTATGTATATACCTATTTACATGCATACATATTTATATGTATTTATTTATTATATACGGAGACCACCAGACATCCTCGAAGCAACAAAAGTGGTCTATTTAAGAGCCGGCGAGAATAGGGATATGGTGCCATACCGTCAATATGAATTTCATTCATTTCCGAGAGGATGGTCAATGGTCAGATACAGATCTCGTTATAACAATAATTTATATTGATGTAACGAGAAAAGATCTGTGGACTCCTCATGGAAACACGCCAATTTCCGTGATATGGCCATGGATTTTGCTCCAATGCAAGTTAATGACACTCATTAACTTGCCTTAAGACCATTTTCGTTGCTTCGAGCAGGTCTGGTGGTCTCTGTATATAATAAATAAATGAATAAATGAACATCTATATCTAACGAAATAAATAAATATCTATAAATATGTAATAAATAAATAAATAGGTATGTATATACCTATTTACATACATACATATTTATATATATTTATTTATTATATACGGAGACCACCAGACATCCTCAAAGCAACAAAAGTGGTCTATTTAAGAGCCGGCGAGATAGGGATATGGTGCCATACCGTCAATATGAATTTCATTCATTTCCGAGAGGATGGTCAATGGTCAGATACAGATCTCGTTATAACAATAATTTATATTGATGTACAATGGATGTAATAATAACGCCAAGAAAATAAAGGCTACATGGTTAAAATTATTTAAATATAATTAACTTATAAAGCGTGTAACGAGACATCGAGACGATCTAGTTGTGGGCCAGCAGAGGCTGCATTTTAACCGAATTCGGCCTATAACCTTATACATATAATGGTCTAACTCTATATGTCAAATGTATGATATGCCGTAAGCCTAAGTAGGCCTATAGGCTAGTTTTTTTATATTATAAATATTTAAATATTGTCATACCTGAACCACATTCCCCATAGAAAAAGTACACTGTGTTACTTGGTGCTACAACCGTCTTCGTTGATTGGATTGGTGTAAGTGGATTTTCAACGGTCAGATACAGATCTTGTTATAACGATATTAGCTACATGGTCTACTACTAATTAATTTAATATTAAACCAATGCATTTGAATGCATGACTGTACAATCCTATGGTGGTTGCCATAGACCGCCCCCTTCCACCCACCTCCCCTTTCCCACAGTTATCATATACATCCATGTGCACTTCATTACGACCTGTGGCCATTATTTCATTTTCTGTAGCATCCACGCATATATCCTGCATTTAATACATGTTCATGTTATATGCAGGATATTCTGAACAAGATTCTAGATTCCTGTGGTAAGAGCAGGATGCTTTGATGAGGAACATTACTGTACACTATGTATGCACCGTTAACCTTGCAAACGACTTCATGAGTACAAACATCTCTGCTCCAAACCACGTTAACGGCGTTAAGGGCGGCAACCGAGTTGCCGTCAATTTTGTTGTTCTTGTCGTAAACTAGGGTCCGCTGGCTATTAAATAGAAGGACACCTTGGAATATCTTTCCATTTTAGGCAGTTTAGACTAGTACATTTAAACTGCGTAAAATAAGTTATTTTTGTATTGAACTTGACTCGTTGTTTTTTTTAAATCGCTGTCGGGTGTCTAGTTAGGTCACTCCGAGAGATGCGCATGAACAGATTTTTGTAGGGACAAAGCCTAGGCTTATAACCTATTAGTGAAAGCAAAACACCAAGCTCATTGATTTAACGAGGCAGGGTTATTTGAAACAATTAATTCAGTTATCATGTGTGAGAGGTCATTCCTGAGTGTGCTTCCTATTTATGTCTAGTGTACCCCTACTGTCCACAAGAACCTTCCCCCCTCCCCATATGGATTTGGAGAATTGTTGCCACGTCCCAGGGGTGGTGTCATATGTATGAAAGAGGGCATTCAAGTATGATACAATGATCAATTAGGAGGCCGAAGCCCTAAAGGAAGTGATGCAATAGGTGACTGAGGCGAGGACATTAACAAGTAAGCTATAGACCTGGGATCTCTTTAGAGGGTCTCAAAGAACACACACGATTATCAACTGGGGGCTCCAGCCCTACAGGAAAGGCTCACACAGCATCATCAAATGCTCCATTGAAACGCATTGGCAACAAGCCATTGCTAGAAATTAATTAGACCATTAGACTTTCAACCAGGGTCTATCTTGGGATTACTCAAGTGAAAATTGTGGGTCTCTGGAAAAAAGCCAGCCCTAACCCTAACCCTAACCCAAAACCTCAGACCCCCCCCCCCCAGGTCAGAGAGGGCCAAGTTTTGGTGTGGGTGTCCCAGTTATGCCGTAGAATAAGGTAGTCAAGTTTCAGGGCAGTAGGACCTTCCTATCTCAAACTGTCTTCCAACCCCATTCTGATCCACTAGGTCTTGCAGGCAACACTTCTGAGAGGCTTTGTCAAAAAAACTGTTCATTTTGGATTTTATTTTTTACCTAAGGGCTAGAAATCCATATCACGGATATGTCGTTCTCAGGACCCCGGGAAATGTGCGTATACATTTTGGCATCTCTAGCTATCTTGAAAAGGCTAGTGAAAAAATATATATTTACCTTACAACAGTAAGGTAAATGTGCATAAGACAGGTACGTTTCTGGTCCCCATTTTTTGTGGGATGGAGGTGTAAATTTGTGACTTAAGTGTGTAGATACAGCTGGCCTTTGGACAAGATTTTGAAGTCTGGGGTCAAAAGGTCAAAAGGAGCCAGCACCACGCCCCTTATGAGGTAACAAAAAAGTTAATGTGAATTTCTCTCATAACTTTTTGTCATTATTAAAGAGAGGCCTGATTCTCAGATATTAATATTGGATGGCTAGGGTGTAGGTCTGGGAAGAACTTCAGGCCAAAATGTTGCAAGTGAGCCGCTCGGTGAGCCCTTGCTGAGTAATTTCTTGTAGGGCTGGAATCCCTAAGTTGATGATCTTATGCGTCCTTTGAGACCCCCGTTGATATAAAAGAGACCCCAGGTCTTAAGGACAGTCTGTTACTGTCCTTAACTCAGAAGTTACCTATTGCATCACTTCTTTTAGGGCTTCGGCCTCCTAATTGATCATTGTAGTATATTTACATGCCCTCTTTCATAGATATGACAACACCACCACTGGGGCATGGCAACAATTCTTCATATGTCCCCCACTGTTATCCTCCTTGGTGATTTCAACATCCACATTGACAACCCATCCTGTACTTTTGCTAATGACTTCACATCACTTCTGGACTGTCTTGGCATTACGCAACATGTCAACCTCCCAACCCATAACAAAGGTCACATTCTGGATTTAATCTGCTGCACTGACATCACTCCCACTAACCTTGTTGTCATTGATTTCCCCATCTCCGACCACAAAGCTGTACTTTTTGACATTCATACCCAACTACACAAAACCAAGGAACAACGGACCATCTCCTTCAGAAACATCAAACTTATCAACACCACAGACCTCTCCACCATGATCAGCTCCTACCCCAACCCTCCCCCAGCTTCCTCCCTGACTGACCTGGTGACTCACTACAATAACTGCCTCTCCTCCTCCCTCACCACCCTGGCCCCCCTGAAAACCCGCTCAGTCTCATTCACCCACACTGCTCCCTGGTTCACTCCTCATCTGCGCCAGCTCAAAGCCACTGGTCGTCGACTGGAGCGACTCTACAATAAGACTCAACTCACTGTACACCGCCAAATGTATTCGGACCACCTCCATCACTACAAGAATGCCCTCACCACTGCCAAAACCTCATACTACTCCAACCTCATCAACACTGGTACAGGCAACAGCAGAGTCCTCTTCTCAACAGTCAACCACTTACTTCAGCCTCCTAAATCTCTCCCTCCAGATATTTCCACCACCCAATGCACTGCGTTCCTTGACTTCTTCAGCTCTAAAATCAACACCATTCACCAACAACTGGCCTCATCTCGCACCCCCTCTGATGACCCACCCTGGATGATCACCTCTGGCCAACCTCTCATCAGCCTCTCTGACTTCACCCTAGTAACAGAACAGACCGTTTCAGAACTCATCCGCAAAGCCAAAACCACCACCTGTCAGCTCGATCCTCTTTCCACCTCCCTTGTCAAAGCATGTCTTCCGTCCATCTCCCCCATGATCACCAACATAATTAACTCCTCCCTCACTACTGGTACTGTACCCCCCACTCTCAAGCTGGCTGCCATCACTCCCATCCTGAAAAAACCTGGTGCTGACCCAACTGACCTTAACCATTACCGGCCCATATCCAATCTCCCTTTCATCTCCAAAACACTTGAAAGGGTGGTTGCCGCACAACTACAGTCCCACCTCGACATTAACAATCTCCATGAACCGTTCCAATCTGGCTTCCGTCCAAAACACAGCACTGAAACAGCCCTAGTCAAAATCACCAACGACCTCCTCCTTGCAGCCGACTCTGGATTACTCACCATTCTCATCCTCCTCGATCTCAGCGCAGCATTCGACACCATCTCCCACCCTCTGCTCCTTGACCGCCTAGCTGGTATTGGGATCACTGGTGCTGCACTCTCCTGGTTTACATCCTCGCAACATCGCCAGACTCCGCCCATCACTGACCCAATCCAGCACTGAAATCCTAGTTCACTCATTTGTCACATCACGCATAGACTACTGCAACGCCCTCCTCACCGGACTCCCCACCAAACTCATCAACAGACTGCAGATCATTCAGAACTCAGCCGCCCGGATCATCACCCGCACCAAATCATCTGACCACATCACCCCTGTCCTCATTCAACTTCACTGGCTCCCAGTACACTACCGTATCCAATACAAAACCCTACTCCTCACCTACAAAGCTCTCCACAACCTAGCCCCCAGTTATCTCTGCGACCTCCTCCAAGAATACACTCCCTCCCGCTCCCTCCGCTCAACCTCTGCTGGACTACTATGTATCCCCACATCACGACTCACTACAATGGGTGCCCGGTCATTCAGCTGTTCAGCACCCAGGCTCTGGAACTCCCTCCCCCACACATAAAACAGTCAGACACCATTACAACCTTCAAGTCACAACTCAAAACTCACCTGTTCAAACTCGCACACAACGTCTAACTGATCACTGTTTTGATTGTTGTTGTTTTTTGTTTTGTCTTGTTTTTGTTTTATTTATTTCTTATTGCTTATGTCAATTTATTTTTTTATTTTTTTCCACAATGTCTTGTTTTTTAAAAAATGTATGATGACTATATGCTCTGTAAGGTGACCTTGGGTGTCTTGAAAGGCGCCTCTAAATGAAATGTATTATGATTATTATTATTATATCCATATGGGGAGGGGGGGGTGCTTGTGGACAGTAGGGGTTCACTAAACATAAATAGGAAGCTTGCAATGAGCATTTCAATCACCAGAAATAGTCAATACACACTCAGGGGGAGGAATGACCTCTCACACATGATATCTTACTGAATTATTTCAAATAACCCTGCCACGTTCAATCAATGAGCTGGAGGTTTTGCTTTCACAGATAGATTATAGGCTGTGTCACCACCAAATATGTCCGTGTGCATCTCTAAGAGTGATGTAACTAGCCACCAGACAGTGATTAAAAAAATAAGTCAAGTTGATTTCAAAAGAAACTTAATAATTACAAGTCTAAACTGTGGAAAATTGTGGAAAAAGATATGTGGGGGGGGAGGTCGATGGCAACCACCATAGCAACCATGACAGTCCCGTGACGTGGACGCATGCAGGCATGACGCAGGCCCATTGAAAAGAATCAACCAAAAACGTAGGCGTGTCACAAGTTTAGAGCCGTTATTGTAATGTGTTTTCTGCTGGGGGCAGTTTTACTACAATCTGGTGTGAGACTTGGTTTGAGGAACGTGGTTAGTTTGAGTTTTTGATGGGGTCTGCCCTTAAATCTGATAAATCGGATTGTTGTTTTGACGAATCCTTCGCAGCCCGCTCTGCCCCTTCTGAAGTCGAAAATAATATCCAGATTGAAATGCATTGGTTTAATATTGAATAAATTAAATATTAAAATATATATTATACATAAATAAATATACAATTATTTAGTTATAATATTCTAAGTAGACCATGTAGCTATTATCGTTATAACAAGATCTGTATCTGACCATTGACAATCCACTTCCACCAATCCAATCAACGAGGACGGTTGTAACACGGTGTGCTTTTTCTATGGGGAATGTGGTTCAGGTATGACAATATTTAAAGATTTGTAATATAATAAACTAGCCTATACATAGGCCTACAGCATATCATACTTTTGACATAGGCCTATAGAGTTAGACTATTATATGTATAAGGTTATAGGCCAAATTCGGTTCAAATGCAGCCTCTGCTGGCCCACAACTAGATTTTCTCGTTGTCTGTTATACGCTTTATAAGTTAATTATATTTAAATTATTGTAACCATGTAGGCCTAGCCTTTATTTTCTTGGCGTTATCTACATCCTTTCTCGTTACATCGATATCAATTATTGTTATAACGAGATCTGTATCTGACCATTGACCATCCTCTCGGAAATGAATGAAATTCGTTGCTTCAAGGAGGTCTGGTGATCTCGGTATATAATAAATAAATATATACAAATATGTATGCATGTAAATAGTTATACATACTTATTTATTTATATAGATTTATTTATTCATTTATTATATAGGCTACGGAGACCTCCTCGAAGCAACAAAATAAATAAATATATAGGCCTATGTATAAATATGTATGTGTATTTATATATATATATATAGAGGCCACCACGGCTTTCGAGTTTAGCTCCCGTGGTTGACTCGGTCGTTGATACAGGGATCTGTGTGTGTGCCACAGAATATTAGTGTCATAACTTGCATTGGAGCAAATTCCGTTGGCATATCACGGACAATTAAGTGATTCCGTGAGGCCACCACGGATTTTGATTTAAGCGCCCGTGGTCGACTCGTTCATTGAAACTGGGATCTGTGTGTGTGCCACGGAATATGAGCGTCATCAACTTGCATTGGAGCAAAATCCATGGCCATATCACGGAAATCGGCATGTTTCCGTGAGGATTCCACGGATTTTGAGTTAAGCGTCCGTGGTCATTTCACGGATTCCTGTGAGACCAGGTTGCTCAAAACATGTCAGACGAGTGGGTAGCATAGCAATGCATTATATATTTTCTGGAATAAACCACAATGATGTATAATGTGAGTATGCCAACCATATGCACATTGGATAGATTGCTTACCATGTTATATATAAACCTCTCTGATGACCTTGATGATTTTCTGAATGTATCATCTAGCATAAAAAATATATGTTAAGAAAATGCATACAAAAAACAAACAGTTTCTTACTCCCATGTTCCTTAAAGATGTCTTCTGTCGGATGTGTGCAGGTGATTGTTGATAACAGAGGGCCACAAAGGATACTTAAGTCACCGAAATTGGTCAGAACTCAGTCTGGCAAGTAATTCAGTTTGCCTAAGCTTTGGGACAAAGCTTTTCTCTTATAAACTCCTCTGCTGTAGGGGGGGCAATGTTTTGACTTCACATTGTTTACAGAAATCATGTGATCCCACTGTGAAATATTGTGGAACAACAACAAAATAATTGCACATCGCGAAAAGGCGATGACACTTTAATCATGTCGGAACATTTTATCCCGTACTTTTCATGACATGAATTTGAACAGTTCAGGCCAAATATTGGATCGTTCCCCAGGGAGCGAGGTGCGGTTATCAGCCCAGCTATCACAGCTTATCAAGGTTAACTGCAATCAAGCTAATTAGAGTGTTTCCTTCCAGGACCATCATTACTGAATGTTTCTTTAGGCTTGTCCTCACGCATTTTTTACTTTGATTACATCAGTGCCAGGTAGTCTTTGGTTAAGTGTGTTTGTTAAAGCGTGTTGTTTCCCTTGCAAACATGCATTTACTCTTTGTCTGACTAACTCTCTAGTGTAATGTGACCTTCGGAATGTGCTTTGGATGATGAATGCTTATTTTTTCTCCAAAAAAATACAGCAAAATGGTTATTACTAAGGGCTTGCGCAACTGACCTTGGGCTACTGGCAGTGGACACATGCATGCATTTACAATCCAACTCCCCTGCCCCCCACATACACATTTACTCTATAAATAAGCAGTAATGCTGCACCATGTTTGCACTATGGCTACTTACCACGTGTGTCCACTGAAGCATCGCATGAGCTTAAATGGAAACTGTGGCAGCCATTCTTTTCTTAAAAGCTACCGACCCTATCCAGCACCCAGTCCACTCAAAGACCACTAAAAAAACTGCCCCATTGTTTTCCAATAAAAACAGACGGAATCATGAACACGACTAGACAATCAGAGCTTAAACAAAGCCTGTGTAGCTCCTCTGACTGAGCTTCAATGATCTGGAATTATACAATTATTTTCAGGGAATGCCCTTGCTTGATGTCTTTTTAGCAACAATTTGTAATAAACATGGTGGAGGTAATTACGGGGATAATATAATATGTACAAATTTGTTTGCAGTTACAGAGGGAAGGAGAATGTACTATTCCAGGGTCAGGGGAATTTGGACACATGGGCCTAGCAGGACTAAATTGATGACATATCTGCTGATGCCATTAACTTTGGCATTATTGCCCTGCTTTGTTGAACCGTGGGGTCTTAATTATGAAGGTAAAAGACCTTGTCTGGCAAAGGTCAGGGCATAGGGCACATCTGAATCGTGTGCTCTTTGCAGTGACACAGTAAACCCCTGAGACACACACACACACACACACACACACGCACACAAAGACACAGAGGAGTCTAACCGTTTATAAAAAGAAAAATCTGCGGATAAACCGAGAATCAAGATGACATGAAAGTGGGTAGACGTGACGCACACTCCTCCATGGATGGCAACTGGCCGCCATCACCCCCTGGAGACCAGTGATACCAGTCAACTCATATCATATGGGGTGCCTCATAAACCGCACCACTGACAAACACACACACATTTCCCCCCTCCCCGGAGAGATGATGACGCAGGGAATATCGATCCTCTGCATTCCGGCATCTTCCTAAAGGACAGCAACCGTCCTCATCGATTGACCCCCGGACCCTGGGGAATAATGTTAAAGTGCCATGCAGTTGTCAAGAGAGAGAGAGGTGGAGGGAGGGGGGGGGGGGGGCATCGCACAACATCAATTGTTGACAATAAAGAGGCGGCCATTACTGACTTAGCAGTATTCAAATCCGACCGTTTAGCCTAAGCTGCAGCCAGAAATGATTGCAGCCCAGGAAAATGCTGACTGACATACTGAGATTATGAAGCAAATAAAACATTTATTTAGATTGAGTGTGGCTGTCAATGTTGTGTGTCGACATAACTGGGTGTATAGGCCAGTGTGTTGGTGTGAGAGTTTGCTTGTGTGAGACAGAAATATATATTTACCTGTGGTAACACTTTACTATAAGGGTACATTATTTGCCAATAATTAACATTAGTTAATGGAGTAATAAGCATTAATTAACAGTTAAATAGTGGTTTAGTAATGATTTACCAAGATTAACAAGAATCGTTAACCAAGATAATATTAATAATGTTCTACTTATGTAGCCGCATATTTATTGTTTACCCTAACCAGAACCCCAAGCCCAATCACTTTGCTATTGCTAATAAATGCTTAATTAATGTATCCCTTATTGTAAAGTGTTACCCTTACTTCATTAAGAGTATTCACTGTGTCTCATCGTCGTTTTCTCGACAACCCTTCATCCGGTCGGCGTCCCAGTCGGTGGGTGTATTGCTGAGGGCCCGAGGAAGCGCAGGGTTCGAGTGTGATGTTCGGATGAGCGGTTCTCAAGAAAGCTGAAAGCAGCAATACCAGAGGCCAAGCAATCGGCCCGTTCTGAGTGGCTATGTTTTGAACAGGCGCTGCCCTAGTTGAGAATAAGGGATACAGAGAGCAGAAAATCCCCAGACGGAATAAGGTCATTAGTTGGATTTGCGCAGAAAAGACGGTGTAAGCAGAAGTCGGTTTTGTCACACCCTTGAAGCGCAAAGGGCCTCCATGTATTGCTTGATTACAGAAGCAACAGACGCAGCGCAGTTGCTCATCAGTGACTTCTCAGTCCTCCTACAAAACAATTCCCTCGTATCTTACAGGGAAACATGGTGTCATTTTGCATAAACATCATATTAGACACAAGTCTGAGTATCTTTTAATTACACTTTTTCTTCAGATTGAGCTTTGCCAAAGAAAGGCTCAGTAGTGTTTTGTATGTATGAAATAGCCTAGCATAGCTCTGACAGTCAAATGGCAGACGCATGCAGTGATACAGAGTGGGTCTCAGAGTGGCGGGTGGTCCAAGTGTGTACGCCCCCCCCCCCCCCCCCCCCAATATCTGTCGACCAAAACTCAATATATCACCCTGCGCAGAAACCCTCTCTCATAAATGGTGTTCACATTCTACGACATTCATTCATCCTACGTCGCCATGCGCCTTGTTTACAACGTCTGATACATAGATCCGGTTAAGCCGTGGAGTGTTTTCAAGAAACTCAAGACACGATTCTTATTGGTCGTCCGCATAAACGCACAGCCAACTAGAGCCAGCCCTGGCCCGACGCGAATCAGGTTTATCGTCGGAACACATCCAAGGGTTTATCTAGTCCAGTCCGAGTAAGTCATTGTTTTGTAGGCCGCTACGTTGTCAATCACCTTTTAGATCACACTTTATTCACCAAGGGACAGTATTTCGGGAAGTACCGTTTTCTGTGTTAGGGGCCTGCATGTCAATTCAGACGTCTTCAGACCTTGGCGGATCTGAAGACCATTAATCATATGTCCCGGGCTTTACTTATGGAAATGCTAGTGCTGCGGGAATACAAATCGCGTGACTTTGACCTTGGTGAATGGTGGCTGCTCGCGTGCGCCTCTTTTGGGGCGAAGAGCAACACATCTACAGTGTCTACACGTATCTAGACAATGCCTTACACGTCTCACAGCTAACGGGGCCCTTGACCATCTCTTATCACCTACTGAACGGCACACAGAGTGGAAGAGCCCTCATCTGTGAGGCCCGCCTCTCTGTCGTCCCCCGAGAATAAACCTGTGAAAATGCCTCGAGACATGCCATGGAACAGCACCCGTTCATTTCATTAGCGCTTAATTCATAAAATTAAAGGGCTGTTTGCTGTTTTGATTATGTTCGATATTATTGAAATTTGATATCTATCCAAGTGACCCCAACACCCCAAACTCCCCCCCCCCCCTACCTGCTGGCTGATGCAAAGCTTTGTTTTGGCTCTCCCTGGAGCCATCCCCCCTCCAAGGAGAGAGACAGGGAGGGAGGCAGAGAGATAGAAAGAGAGTGCCTGCGGACGAGGAGCGGCTATTTTTAGAGGCTCTGTGTGAAGCTGCTTCCCCTCGTGTTACCTCTGAGCTTCTCCTGCCGATGCTCATTAGAGCTGACCTGTCCGCTGGAAAACTCACACACAAACACACTCTTGAATACACTCACACACACACAGGCACATACACACATGCACTCACACGCAGCAGGGATGTTTCAATAGGAGGTGTGTACAGGAAAATAAAATGTCAACTTCATAGGATCCATATGTGCGATTTCTGTGATTAAACATTCGACCGACATATAATCAACAAGTATGACTGATTGGAGCGTATTGACCCCGTAGCGGTAATGCACTCATATTAATTTACAGCGACGTCGCATGAATATGGAATTAGAGTGGCACTCTGCCGCGTGTGGCCGTGTGCCGTGACATCATCTGCAATTTAGATTTAGTGGAGTGGGAATGTGTTGGTTACCTCATAGGCATCAGCATCAATCATTGTGCATTTACTTCACTAAGCTATAAGAGAGGAGGCTGGTTCGATGTTCTCCCCTCTTAATGAGAAAATGGTTCCAACTGAATTTGTCCCATAAATCATTGCCGTGCTCCCCCAAAACACTTTCTAAAGTACTACCTCTCTGCCAGACATCTTTCTTTTTTTTTTATGATTCAGCTGGGTTTTTTCAGAGAACTAATTTTAGCTGACGTTGGACAAGCTTTATTTAGAGGGCTTTGTTGAGCTCAAAGAGGCATAACATGTATCTGCTGGCGTTATGGTGTGTTTGAGTTAAGAAAATTGTCTCCTGGAGTTATTCCCCCCGTGGTTGAATTTATAGCCAACAGCCACGGTCTGATCGAGAGCTTGATAGTACTCTCAAACTTCATGAAGCCAGAAAATATTCAAATATTTTTTGAAGTGGCAGCATAATTTGTTGTCACTCATTCTGTTCACTCTCTGATTTCCAATCTTTTCTCTCCCCTAAACGTTTCTGACATTACCAATCCTAATTAGTCAACGATGAAATTCAGATTTCTTCACAGACATTTCCTGAGCGCTCTTCCTCAATCAGTTGTCATAACCCCAGGTGTCAGTTTTTAATCAAATATTCATTTATGTCACCTTCCTTCCTCTGACTGGCATGCTCAGACTGTCGTTTTTTTTCTTCTTTCCCCATTGCTCAGGCCATCTGCTATTGTGGGAATCATTTCAAGGTTGCGTATGCAATTTCACACCACAGTAAGCTAGACTGGGGTCCACAGTGGCCCCATAGGGTCTCGCTATGCGTAACTAGAAGCCGGTTGAAAAGCAACGGCTTAGAAGCCAAACCCTGTGAAGCAGCCCATTCGGATGCAATGTCAAGCCTCTGCTATATGCGGTCAGAGGTTTCGACTTAAGTAGTCGGCAGCTCTCAGCCTATTGTTATGTTCTCTTGTCCTTCACGCTCGCTTACGTATGCCAACGCTTCCCGTTTCAAAGCCAAGAGTTTGAGGGCAAAATTGCTCCACTCGCCTCTCTGTCGCAATGCAATGGCATTTCGTTCTCATTTATTTCATGAATGGTCATACCTCGGGGGCCCTTCCTGTTTACACGTTGTTTTGTGATTTGACCCCACACTACACATCCGTAGTGTGTAATCATGTGGTGAATTCTGAGGAGCGCTGGTTGTGGAAGTGATTTGGCCTACCTGGTTTAAAATCTGGCACGCCAAGGTGATTTCCAATCACGCTTTTTCCATTAGCTTTTTGGCATCTTCATTCTACATTCTACACATGTCGCTGACTATGGCTTCATGCTGAGCCCATTGTACTTGTTTTCATGCTGAGCTCATTGGACTCATTTGGTGCAGTCAAATAATTGCTAATGATATATAGGAGCATACTATTTGAGTGGTATGCCGCATAGTAAAACTGAGTCCCACCCTATGGGTAACTGAGTTATGAATGGACAGGCAGTTCCTGTGCGTGTGCATGCCTGCGTGCGTCAAGGGATTGATAAGGCCTGCCTAGTATGGTGGTCCACAGTCCACCGTAGCAGCTGTAGACTGTGCTTAGAGCACATGCCTCAAAAGCTACAGCCTCTATTAGTCTGAGTTGGCTGTATATTCTGGACCGTCATACTCCCATCACAACAACACACCAGGGCACGCCAGGGGGTTCCACCTGCCAAACAGAGGCAGCAACTGTCTTCTCCAATGTGCTTTCAGAGGCAGCCTGACTGGACCACATTACCATATAGCAAACAAAGTGAGAGTGGATGCTGAAGGTGAAGAAAGTTTCAAGACACAGAATTAGTGCCAAATCAAGCACAAGCTTGACTCTGGTGTCTTATCGACTGCTCCAGAAAATCAGAAGGTTTATTTAGTTTTAAGTTGAATGTTAGGACTGAACAAATAAGTTTGAAAATCATTTTTATATCACACGAAATGAGATAATCAAAAGGATGGCACTGCTGCTGCATATGTCACTCCCAAAGCAGACTCAAATCAGCCATTGAACACTCGCTGCGGAGACAGTCGATAAAACGTAACGCAATCATCTGGTGATTTTAACCTGTGGAGTTTGATTTCCAAATCACTTTGTGGAACAATGGAAAGGGAATATTTCAAGGTGGGAGTGCGCACGTCTGGCAGGATAATATGGGTTAAATGTGTGCGGCTGTCACCTGCTGTGTGAAGGGAAATGAATTGACTGGATCGCAAAAGGTGCTGAAGATTCTCAGGGACTGGGAACTGACTGTTTATTACTGCATTATACACCGGGAGGCCACGGCGGGGGGCGCACATGCCCATTTCATCCAGGGTACAACCCCTTGAACCGTTGAAGATGAGATGGAATCACAAATGCCCTCTCAGTGTGAAACACATCGCTGTTTCACACTGGCAGAGTCCATTTATAACATGTTGAACAGGAAGAAGAATGCATCAAATGGACGAAAACATGGCTTATTTTTATCCAGGATGTGCACATTGAAGTTAAGGCCCTTCTTAACCACCATCATCATCGGGGAGAGGCGTTATGGTGGGAAAAATTTATCATAATTTGAAATATTTGATAGTTTGTGTGACAACCATAAACGTGTGATGAAATTCCAGTGCTGACATCCCAACATGTACATTTTTCTTTGGAAATGGGTTGAGTGGAATATTTCAAATACAGGTGGGAGTGCGCACATCTGGCAGGATAATATGGGTTGAATGTTTGCGGCATTCACCTGCTGTGTGAGGGGATATGAATTGACTGGATTCTCAGACACATTCTCAGACACTCAACCCATTTCTCAAGTCATCTTTATTCCTCAGAATGGTTATAGGAAGAGAAGCTCTTTGCACATGATCCGTCTAGAATGAGCTCATAGCTCCAAACACAGCTCAACTCAATCAAAATTAATCTTGTCAATTAATGTCCTATGTACGAATCCTTATCGGGATGCCTTATATATATCATTATTCAACATTGTGTAATGCGAGTTTAACATCAAATTCTAACTAAAGTGCTGATTTGGCAAATATCACCAAGTATCAATCTGTCTATACAATGTTAACGGGATTAGGAAAAAAATGTTTTGTGTTTGATAAGGACTATCGACTTTAATGGGGAGAGATGAAAGAGGCCTAAGTATATTTAGCATCATTCTCTAAGGTTTACAGATAAAGAGCCAAAAATAAGGTAGTGTTCATAAATGAAGAACACCAATGATTAACAGTTTTAGTTTTATTGTTTTTGATGTTATAAGAAAGATAATGATCTTCTTGGTAAATGGTCAACATCTGTAAATATCATAAACATCTGTGAATCCCACAGAATAACTGCCCATTTTTCATTTGCATTTGGCTTTTCTGCGTTTTTTCCATGTCTTTATAGTATGTCCCTGGTTAACTCATTAAGCCAGGGTATGCCATGAGGTTTTACTGCCCTGTTTTTTACAAGAGCAAAGATATGGTCGCTATGCTGTGCTAAATTGAGGTCCATCAAGGGTGCATCGGACAGCAGAGAACAGCCTCCCGAAACCGCAGAGTACTTGAGGGAGCCATAGCCGAGAAAAGCAGAACATGTGAGAACAAAAGAGAGAAGCACAGCCTTACAAACGGCACACACGTATACACATTCAGCGTCTATATTTTCTGAGGGATTAAAAGCATGAGCCTAAGTATAGTTAACCCTCTGTGTTCCCTTCTGTCAGGCAATGGGACTGCTAAGGAATATAACACAATTCTGTGTTTTATTGTGTAAATGTGTGTGTGTTGGCATATATATATATATATATATATATATATATATATATATATATATATATATATATATATGTGTGTGTGTGTGTGTAAAAGCTGGTTGAATCCCAACTACACGCACACTCTAGACGTAAAGAAACCATTGATGTAAAGATTCCGTCTTAACATAATTTACAATGTCATTGCACACTGTAGATTTCCATTTGCAATAATTTGTTATTTTCTGGTGGGTCCCTCATTAAACAAGGGCAGGGTATTAAAATGTTACCCTTTTTCTTCTGTCTTTTCTTTTTTTTATCTATTATTGTCATAACAGCATCTAGAAACGAAGGGCAGGTGTTGTAGAAGTTATTTGCCAGCTCGGCTGTGCTAAATCGAGGCCCATCGAGTTTGCTGTAGATAGCAGTGGCAGAGAAAGCCTGGCAGAAATCACTGCCTTAATTGGAGGTAGGGGAGTGATAACGGACATTAGTAGAGGGTTTTGTGAATGAGAAGGGAGAGCAGGTCTAACAAATAACCACTCTGCGGGCGCACACACACAATTCTTCTAAGGTGAAAGCCAAAAAAAGGGCTGTGTCCTCTTGGAGATTCATGAAAATAATTAATGATCAAATGTGTCCATATTTTTCCATCCAAATGTATAGCTTGGTTCTAACTTTGGTATTTCTTCTGCAGTGGAGCAACATTGTATTAGTGAGGTTAACTTGACATGGAGTGTAATTATTGTAATTGGATACTAACACATTTCATTTACAAATGATGTTTTACAAAACCCATGCATCCATCTTCTTTAACCACTTATTGTAGGTCTCAGGGCTGGAGTCGGCGTAAACACGCTATGGGGGTGGGGAATTCTTATTCCAAATTGGATAGTTCATCTTCGGGGTATTAAGGGTCTTCAATTAGCATGGCCTGCTTTTCATTAAGCATTGGAGGAAACAGGAGCATCCAGCAGTAGCTGGACGCTATCATAGGAGAGAAAATCCCTGCAGACTGGCCCCAAGAACAGACCCAATTCCTTTGAAGCTGCTGAGGCACAATACCACCCAAACACCCACAATGCTGCCCATATACCCACAATGCACCACCACAGAGCAACTCTCTGGCAGAGAAGTAAAACCCGTTGTCTGCTATATCAACGTAAACCCAAACTCCCGCTTCCTGAAAAAAGACCAGAACAACTCCAAGAAAAACCTGCAAAACCCAGAAGTGTAATTCATACTAAACCAAAACTGCTCCTGCTAAAATGAGTAATGCCGCAGAGAAATGCACTGTACAATCTGTTCCAGTGTGGGTACATCCAGCTCCCTTTGCCCCTGGCTCATGGGGAGGTAGCTGGCCCCAGTCTAATCACTGTAGACTACAGTAGAGCAGTGGCTGCTGTGTCTGCAAAGTGGTCTTTACCCTGGGGATGCGCTACGATCCAACCCTGGCAGAATATCTACTGAAGTTGCAGAGTGACGAACAAGAGCAAAGAGAGAAAATGGGGGGAAAAAAGAGTGTTGGGAGGGACGAGATAGACATGCAGACTAAGTTTAGAGAAAAATCACTGATTCAGGATGCGAAAATAAGTGCAGGTTGAGTGCAGTGCGCAGGGGGTGGTTATGTTGGCCTTGGCAGCTCTAGAGGGTTACGAGTTATTTTCAGACAAACATGTCTAATATTCATTGCGGGTTTGGTGTGATCACTGAAATATCCATTAGTTAAAACCTGTGGGGTGGCAGTGGAGACTGGAACATAGGAATTCTGATACAAATGAAATACATTTCTATTCATGCAACATACACAATTTGTAATGTCTTGACAGTGCATGAAGTGCAGAAAAATAAGTTGGTGAGATTTGTGTTTGTTTGTTTTCTATGAAACCACCTCATTTTGTAGCCCACCCTAATTTCAACTAGAAGTTCACGGCCCACTTTAGTCAGAAGCCGTGTGTGTCCTATTGTGTGACCTGGGTGGAGCACAGATGCCAGGGACCTCTGCGTGACACGCTGAGGATGGAATGGGTTTAGACAACCCTCTGTCTTCCACAACATGGACCTCCTGGAAAAGCCGGAACCTAGCCCGTGGCTCCCACTCTTTATTTGTCTTGACAGCATGAAATGGGTCGAAGCTTGTCCCTCTGTGTGTGTGTGTGAGCGAGTGATAGTGCCTGTCTTTTCTGAATGGGCATGTATGCAGGCTTATATATTTGTTTAGCTGTTGTCTGTAAGCACAGTTAGGAAATGTACATTTGCTAATGCATGTATGGGAAGTGAAGGAAGATGGGTGCCATCTTGGCTTTGTTTGTGTGAAGCCAGTGTGGCGATGTGACTATCTACACAATCCTCTCATTTCAAGACGGCTCTGTCTGTAAGTCTACATTGATCAAAATGCAACAGCAAATGGCAGGCGAGCAGTAAACATTGGCTTGCATGTGAGAGTGGTTCTTTCACATGCATGCATGTTAAGCTGTGTTGAATGTGGAGACCAAAACATACGTGATCCATGTTAAGCCGTGTTTAATGTGTTTTTTTAGGTGACCGAGTTAATGAGACGGTAAATTAATAAGCCACTGTTAGTGAGTGAGTGCGTGCGTGCGTGCGTGCGTGCGTGCGTGCGTGCGTGCGTGCGTGCGTGTGTGTGTGTTGTGGGCCTTCCCCGCCATACGCACAACCCTGGCCCAGGTGATCAGGGGGCAGGCGACGGCCTTCCATGGCGTAGAAGGCAGACGTGTAAGCTAGCTCGCTTGGCAGCCGAAGCTCAATGTCTCGTCAAGGGATTTCTGGGAAACATGCGCTCTCCAGGCTGCGCGCCGTGTTTATGTGCAATCAAAGCAAAGTTAATGGGTGAAATCTCCCCCCTGCATTACCACATAATCGGCTTTTTAATCATACTACCCTCAACCCCCTCTGGGCTTTTTAACGGTGGCTTCGGTGCCATATGACAGCCAGTTTGTGTGTGGCTCTCTGGCTCTGTTTCCCCCTCCACTTCCTCTCACCATCATCTCAGCCCTGCAGCACTCCTACCCCAGAGCTGTGCAGTCTAAACCTTTGAGGACCTGAAGTCAAAAGCACATGAATACGCCTTGCAATATGCATTAAGCCCTGAAGGACCCCAGGATAACCCCTCCTTCTGTCGATCGTCTGCATGGTGCGGAATGTTCCGGGAAATAAACACTGCTGCCCCCTTCCCCCTCTCCCCGCACGTTGCCTAACTCCTGGGACCGGGACAAGAGTTATAGAGCCCCTATACCACTGCTCCCAACACCTGTGAATGCATCTGCTAGCGTTTATCTATCTCATTAAAATGCAGCCCTCCTGGTTCATGGCTGGCTGTTGTGGCACAACCGGCAGATCTATGTGGCTGTTTTCTGCTGTCTGCAGAAAATAAACAACGTGTTATGTATATGTGTCATGATCACGCCCCGGCCCTGGCCTGCAGCCTGCTAATCACCCGGGTCTCTGTCACCGTCGTTATCCCCAGCACTCTGTGATATAGAAAGCCTTTTGTTATATACGTACTCTGCTCGCCTTCTGTCTCCACACCTTGGGGGCCCGCTCCGCATGCCGGGGCTGAAGGGTTCTATCACGTCTATTTTAAATGTTGAGGAACTCGATTTTTTAAAACAACTCATGTATTTTGAGCTGTAGCTGTATTTTTTCTTCTTCTTTAAAGACAGCAGTTTTCTGTGTGAAAGGACAATGTACAATGCAAATTTGGATTAGATGTGAACATCTGGTTCCTTACTTGAATCACAAATTATTTAAATTTTTAACTCAATGGATTGTCTCAAAAATCACCGGCTTGCAACAAATAAAATGAGTTGCATATACACAAAAGAATGCTTGTTTTCGTGTTGGTGTTGTTTCATAAACGCCACTCTGCCACACACACAGACACCATGTGTTATTTGAAAAGTAATAAAACAAAACAACTGGTTAAATTCAATGCCTCCAACGACGATGCCCATTGGAAGAAACTGACTGACTCATTTTTCAGGTACATTGTTATCGTCGTGTTATGTCTTTTTAACGTTAAAGGCGAGTTGTATTATTAAAATGTTGGATAATGTTTTGACTCGCTTTTTTGCCATCCTTGAATGCATTGCCCTCCAAGCCTCTAGCTTGTTTCTCAATTGTTCACTAACTGTATACAGTATGGGCAACAATCCAATCCTCAGTTAGAGTCACAGAGATCGTTAAAGAGAATCCCAAGATGCCTAATCATGGTATTCATTGAAGAAATACAAGAAAGCAAAACGTAATACAGAATTAAAGCTAGAAAATATTGGATAAACCGATTCACCGACAAACATGCTGGTGCAGCCCGAACCGCTGCCGTTTAGGCAATGCCCCATGCCAATTACATTCTGACATTTGACAGGGACGGTACCTACCCATTTGTAAATGGCACAAACTGATAAAAGCATGATCGCATAATTATTATGAAAAGGAAGGCGGGCTCTAAATGCAAGTCACAGTGGACAGAAGTCACAGTGGACAGGGCGTAATTCCAGAGGGCCGCAGAGTTCTGCTCAATGCATCAGCATGTTCCATCTTTTCCCCTACCATTGTTGTCACTTCTGCCTGGGCTGAGGCGGGCTGTCACCTCCACTGCTGCTGACCTGATGTTTGGGACGCAGCCCCCTGCAAGGACCCCAGGAAATCAGCGGGACGCACATGCTGACAAGCCACAGCAGAGAAGGGGAGAAGAGCTGCACACTGCAAAATTGAAATGATCTGGGTGAGGAGCCTACAGACTCAGCTGTATGTTCACAATGCTCACAAGACTCGGCAGACATGGGGTTAAAGGAGGAGGAGAAGGAGAGAGGTAAAGAAGGAGAGGAGCAGAGGAGAGGGGATGAAGAGAGGACAAGAGGGGGAGGGAGGGGGACCGGAGGGGAGAAGGGAGAGTTTAGAGAGGAGAAGAGGAGAGAGGACAGGAGAGGAGAGAGGGCTGGGAAGGAGACAGGAGGAAGAAGGGGAGGGAGGGGGACCGGAGGGGAGAAGAGAGTTTGGAGAGGAGAAGAGAAGAGAGAGCAGGAGAGGAGAGAGGGCTGGGAAGAAGAGAGGAGGAAGAGGGGGAGGAGGAGAGGAGAGGGAATCGGCTGAGAGAGGGAACAAAGGGAGATAGGACAGAGTGTGGTTTTACATTAACACAACACATGATGCCATTGAAGTATGATGGCGAGTGAAGCATTCCATTGGGAAAAGGTGAGCTATTCAAGGCTTACCGAGTCCCTCAAAGAAGCCAAGTCACTCCTGGAAGGAATATCAACTTTAGCATTGATGTCGCCGCCGAACACACCGGGGGGACGAACCAAAGAAAGACAATGTGAGATAAGATTGTCGGATGGTCAGATTCACTTGTTTCTACAAATATATTTAAATAAATATATATTTCAATTTGCCTGGGAGGGAGGGAACACATTCTGTTTTGAGAAACAAGGAGACCGCCGATGATAGTTAATGTGTGTTAAAGTTCTAGAAAATAAGGCTACGTGCAAAACGGACCTTCAAGTGTGCTCTTGCAGCAAGCCTGTGGCAAATTTAGAGTTAAAAATAGGTATGGGTAATAACGTCATTATTCTCCATTACCTTCAACATCTTGCAAACTCTTTGAAGGTAGTTGAAGGTCTTTTATTATTCTGATAGAGGACAATGATAAAAAAAAAGACAATTAAGAGGCACAGGATAATTGGATATATTGAATAATTCAATGTAAATACATACATATATATATATATATATATATATATATATATATATATATATATATATATACATATACATATACATATACATATACATATATACATATATATATATATATATATATGTATATGGAAAATGTTATCTGTGGACGGGAAGGGGCCATTGATTGTTTATCGAAGTAAAAGAGATTTTGAGGTCAGAAATGTTGTTGTTGGTCAGTTGTTAGTTTGTCTATGTTCTTTTTAATAAATGCAATAGATTAAGAGATTAAGTAAAAGCTTAATCAGTGGCGGTCAATACAGTGGCATTACCAATGCTAGGCAGAGATTGTTAGGAAGCAAATTTAGAGAAGGACTATTAGCTAAATAGAATAAACTTGCCAGAAAACCGGTGAAGCATGGGGCACATAGCTATGTTTTTTATGGATATTGACCCCAGTATGTTACGATACACATCGTTATCGGACCCATAATGAGCCATTTTTCCACACTACATCGGATCAGATGCAAGCTGGTGGATGTCTAGGGGCAAGTCGCCTGTGATTTGGCCTGTACTGTGTCTAGTGGAGTTTAATATTTACATTTTGTACCTTCGCTCCCACCTTGCTATTATGACACATTCTTCCTTTCTACCCATAAACAACATTTAAGAATTTTTATCTAATTTTTTACAACACTCAATGTTTCAATTGCACATTTAGCAGTTGATGTTGACAATCTTTGATGCCGTCAAAATCACATATTTTACTAATTTCCACTTCTTCACTTTCACACTATTTTCTCTCTTGCAAGATGAAAGCGTTTGCTTTGTATTTTGTGTTCAGCATTCAGCCAATTGACATTATTTGCCATGTATTTTTGGAAAACAATGGAACACAGCTGAAGCTAAGTGCCAATCTGCCAATATCAATACAGACGGTACATGTTTCAGCAGTTTACTGTTGAGGAGAAAGACACTTTTGAAGGGAATTATCGAAGACAGACAATGGTGTTGGCTTTGTTCGTCTGCAGGAGAATGAAGGTTTCACAAGTCTTAACAGGTTTATTTTGGTAAGTGTTTTCCATGGCAGGTTTCTCACGAGTTGTACTACTCTCAATGTTGTGATATTTAAAAATGGAGTTAGAGACTGAGCTTCACTAAGCAGAGATTTTCTCAACATTTGGATTGACCAAAGAAAGACTTCCTTCTCCTACCCGCACCGACTCATGTGCTCAACAGTTTTGTCTTGAGATATTTTCGCTAGTTTTATCTATATTTTTACTTCAATGAAAATGGCAGCGCTAACGTTCTCTAATGGTGTTTGCTTTGAAAATTTGGCACTTCAATGAAGATCCTTGGGATTGCGGGATCCGTCTGGCTGAAGCTTATCCGATTGACCGCAAAGTAAGGTTGACTGATGACATCCCTTAACAAACACTTCCGATGTCTGACTTTTTCCAGACCTAATAAGACATGGGAATATGATCTGGCTGTGGAAGGTTAATAGTTCAGAGGACAAAAAAAAGCAAGAAAAAAAATAAATTGATACTTGACACGCTTTTCCGGTGTTTTCACCAGTGCAAAGGTAATGCCTGGGCTGGTTAGATTGACCTATTTAAGGGAGGTGCTGCTTTTTTCTCCTGTGTGACCACTGACTACAACCACATTGTTCTAGGTAGACAGATGGTGTGAAAAGGCATCTCTCTCTCTCTCTCTCTCTCTCTCTGAACCTCTCTTCCTTTGTCCCTCTCACTCTCCTGGGGTTAAAAGCCATCCAGCCTGGCAGGTAAAAGCTATTTATAAGCTTTTGTATGGCCTAATTACAGTTGGGTACATGTTCAAATAGACATTTGACAGCTTTTGAGACGTATCTTTGAAATGAAAGCAAAAAGAAACCGGTTTATATTTGTCTCATTTTGATTCTTGATTCGTCAATTTATGTACATGTCGATAACACCAACTGTGTGCGAAAAGATTAGACGACAATAAGATGTTTTATATTTTGTTTTCTATATAACTATGAGTTATAATTTGCTTTAGCTGCGTCTCATTTATGAGTTTGCTATTGGATTGCAGTAATATATTATTGTGTTTTTATTTGCTTTGCGGTGTGATACAATTCTGTCTCTAATATTTCTTAATATTGTGAGTATGGATACCTTAACATGTTGATAGTGGTTTGTTTGTTTGTGACTCATGCACCACGCGACTTTTAATTGACCACAGCGGCACTAATCATGGACACACGCTGATTGGTGACCAGGGCAGAAGGCACATGTTTTAACAAGTTTGACAATTTTAGAGACCAAGGAAAGAAGGGATCACAACAGCTATGAGAACAACGGTAGCACATAGCAACGACTGTCTCATGGAGGAAACAACACAGCTTTGAAACATAAAGATGGGACGGGGAATAACGCCGGCGGCTGTGTGGCATGTGTATTTCTTTAATTTCTCCATCAATTAATTTGATTCATTTAATATATTCTTTGAGATCCCTTGATTATTTAGATTATTTAGATTGGGTTTGAGCCTACAAGGCTAAGTCCGTCCTGCTTTCCCTGCTTGGTTTGAGCAGACATTTGGAGTAGGTGCTAACAAGGAGCCCTATTTTACCTTCTCACGGGCAGGGATACATGGCACACTTCAGCGTAATCCTATGAGGTTTCATTAATTCTGTTCTGCAAAAAAAGATCAAGCTAATTTGCCCCCAATGGTCTGACCTCACTGTTCATTAAAAGTAAAATCGCAGAGACCAATTAATCAAAGCATTCCTTTAATCTGTCAAACAAGTGAGGGGGAAGACAAGTTAAGGTGTGTTCCCTCCAACAGATAATCATTAGGGATTTGTTTCCCACAGCATCTCTCTCTCTCTCTCTCTCTCTCTCTCTCTCTCTCTCTCTCTCTCTCTCTCTCTCTCTCTCTCTCTCTCTCTCTCTCTCTCTCTCTCTCTCTCTCTCTCTCTCTCTCTCTCTCTCTCTCTCTCTCTCTCTCTCTCTCTCTCTCTCTGTGAAGGCATCATAATTGTTGTTAGCCTGTGCTAACGATGCTCCAATTAGTCTCTTTCTCGTCCTCTCTCTCATGTCATGCCACATGCTTGAAGTAGATGAAACTAACACCCTGAGACATGTGCTTAGGCATTTTTATTTACATAGAATAAATGCATATGGGATGGGAAATACTTGCGTAAACTACAAGGGGCTAATCGGCTTTTATGTTATGGTTTCTTCAAACCTTAGGGCTAGCATTATGACGGCTAGACGTATTATTGGAACTTTAAGCCAATCAGTGACAGTTTTTGCATAACCAATGTTTTGTGCTTCCCCAGTGGTTTGATTTTCCTGTTTTGTTACTCTTTAATCAATTTTTCAAAAGTTCATAAATAAACAAACAATGAACTGTTGATCAATTGAATGAAGACGGCTGATGCACAGCATGTAGTCCTGTTTATGTTAATCACTCAGTGTGCCCCTGTGTATGCATATGGGTTTTAGGTATTCTGGTATTCAACTATGCAGTTGTTTTTACTATTAGCATTATTATAAACATCGCTGTAATCAATCATCTAAGCAATAAAATACTAAAGTATTAATGAAATAAGTTAGAAATAGGCAAGATTACTCTTCATAACAAAATATGTACCAATCACCCACTTTATTTAAAAGCCCTCTTGATTCCAGCATCTAGAAGGCAGAGTCCGGAATTTAGACCCCAGGATCTTGTCATTGTAGGGACCTCTGAACTGCCGCCATATGTACACACGTCCTCTCCTCTACTTGCGTTTCCACATCAATGTCCCCTGCTACAAAGGTAGAGACACCCACACACACCCACCCACCCACCCACCCACACACCCACACACACACACACACACACACACACACAGTGATGACCTTGCCCTGGTTGGCTATGCAAGGGATTGATGTGCAAAGGGGATTGTGGAGGCGTGTCTCGGGTGTGGCAGAAGGAGCTGCAACACACCTGTGGGGTATATTAAGAACCTCGCTGAACATACCCAGGCTTTCTTCGGAAAACCTGGATCGAGAGAGACGCAACTCGCGATCACAGTTAAATGGTACTACGAAGCTCACTTTGGATTTGATTAGTCAAGCCAGGTTTTCCGCTTTAGTTTCATTGCGTGTTCCTGTGAAAGGGGAGTTCATCGCATCATTTTACTCACCTTTACAAAATGGATAGGGCAAAAGCAGTCTATTTCACTCAAAGGAACAGATAGACATAGGGAACTCCTATGAGAAGTTCAAGAATTAGATAAGAGCTAGGGGCAACACAGTTGCACACAATAAGGCTAGGGACGCATGCTGGCAAAACACAGCCGATAGTGTAAATTCGTAAGTGAAAAGATTCTTCATATTGTCTAAAAAATAACTATGCCAAATGCAGAATTGTTCACCATTAATCCCAATAGAGTGATGATGATTTCAACACGCAAAAGCAACGTCCAACCTGCCTTATTCAATAATTCACTTTAAATACACCCAATGTAAGAAATGTATTGCAAATGTTTTTATCTGCTGAGATGTAGTGGCGGTGGCACAGTGGATGAGTATAAGACCCGAACACCAGCGACCGGGGTTCAAATCTCGCCGGGCTATCGTCATGCCTTTTACCCCCATATATGTGGTGCCAGCACGTCCTTGAGGGAACAGGGGTTCAAGTTCGAAATAAGCACAAAAATATAATTCCATAACTTTTAGTGAATAAGTATTCCAGACAGGTTTCAGCAATGAGACATGAAAGGTGGGATGAACTCGAGGAGAGGGAGGGAGCCAGAGACGCACAGCACAAGGATTAATGATGGCCTCGATCTCAAAAGGACCGAAAAACCTGGGCGCGTGCTTCCGAGATGCTACCTTCAACGGAAGGTCCTTCGTTGAGAGCCAGACCTTCTGGCCGGGAACGTACTGGGGCGCCGGTGTCCGGTCGCGGTTGGCCTGTCGCTGGGAACGGGTGGACGCCCGAAGCAGCTCGAGCCTTGTTCCATGTGCGTTGGCAGCTTAGGATATGGGCCCAAACCAAGGGAACAGCAATCTCTGCCTCCTGCGACGGAAACAGCGGAGGCTGGTAGCCCAGAGAGCAGAGAAGGGGGGACATTCCGATAGTGTCATTACGGTGTGGGTTGCGCACTCTACCCAGGGAAGATGAAGGCTCCTTGACGCGGGATTGGCGGCTGTGACACAGCACAGCATGCCTTCCAATTCCTGGTTTGCCCGCTCCGCCTGGCCGTTGGTCTGTGGATGATAACCAGAAGAGAGGCTGGCCGTGGTTCCCAGAGCCAAACAGAATGCTCGCCACACCTGGGAGATGACCTGGGGACCCCGGTCAGAGAAGATGTCAGCGGGGATGACGTGTATGCGGAAAACCTGGGATACCATGAGCTCTGCGGTCTCTCTCACTGGGGGAAATCCGGGCGACGAAGTGGGCTGCCTTCGAAAACCGATCTATAATGGTGAGTATGGCGGTGTTACCTCTGGATGGGGGGAGACCGGTAACGAAATCAAGAGAAGATGTTGGACCACAGACGACTGGGGATAGGCAGCGGGCGAAGCAGTCCAGACCGAGGTTTGTTGGATGTCTTGCTGCGTGCACAGGTGGCACATGCGGCGACGAAAGACCGGGTGTCCCGGTCCATGGTAGGCCACCAGAAAAGGTGCTGCATCAAAGCCAGGGTGCGGGTGATCTCGGGATGACAAGCCAGCCTCGACGAATGACCCCACTGCAGAACGTCCGAACGAACTGCATCCGGAACGAACAACCGACCGGGAGGACCAGTACCCGGATCGGCATGGTGAGCCTGGTTCTGGGTCACCAAGGACTCGAACAGAGTCCAACTCGGAACACCTCACATCCACGGAGTGCAAACGGGACAAGGCGTTCGGCTTGGTGGAACCTGGGCTATAAGAAAGGGAGAACGTAAAACGACCAAAAACGGCCACCTGGCCTGGCGAGAGTTGAGACGCTTTGCGGATGGATGTAACTTAAGTTTTTATGGTCCGTCCACACAATGAACGGCAGATCCGCTCCCTCAAGCCAGTGACGCCACTCCTCCAGCGCAAGCTTGACGGCGAGGAGCTCCCGGTTTCCCACGTCGTAGTTCCGCTCTGGGGGAGTTAGGCACAAGGAAGGCACAAGGGTGAAGCTTACCGTCCATGGCTGAGCGCTGGGACAAAACTGCTCCAACCCCGGTGTCCGATGCGTCAGATTGCTGGAAACCAACATCCACACCATTTTGCCCGACTTGGGACAGAGGTTGGCTCCCAAGGAGTTCGTCCAAGAGTTCACAGAAGGACACGAAGCATGCTGACGACCACTCGTTCTGATGTTTGGCGCCATGGTAGGCCTTCTTGATATTTTTCCAGTGTATTCGGATCTGCTCCGGGGTCCTTGGGAAGCCGGCTTCCTTCATTTTCTTGGCCACCTTTTTCAAATAAATCAGTTATCCATGTACTGTAAAATGTCCTTTAATTGATTTAGCATGATGCGAGTCTCCTCATCCGACCAAAAGTGCGCCTTGCTCCCTGACCTCTGCATCATGTTGTTTGCTGTTTTCGACAGCGACCACAACACGACTATCGTCGCCTTCTACTTCCAGCTGAATTAGCCTGGTCCTACCAGAGTCTCGTACTTCATTTCATTTGCACAGAGAGCCTGGACCCACTCAATTGACGTTAACTCACTTGAAGGCGGGTGTCTGTTGAAGTTTAAAACTATTTGATCTGCCCGGTAACACTTTGGATCTGCCATAACCAATCGCTAACGTTTGGCCAGGAATCACGTTGCACGCAGGCTTTAAACAAACTAAACTCTGTGCGTGAAGATGCCTGTCAACGAGAGCTGACTTTAACTTCATTGTTCTCAGCCACTCCCTCTGTTCGCTGATTGGACGCATACATTTTGGACGGAGAAAAACCCAGGAATATACCGCAAACCCAGACGTAGTACTGAAGGGAAATGAAAATGTAGAAGTACTTAGGCGGGCGGAGCCAGATAAATTAGACTATGAATCGAATTATCTAGGGGTCGATTCTAGGGGTTGCCAATAATTCAATTTTCTTGAGTGTCATGTAAACTCTCTAACTGCAGTTAATTTATTTATTTGGCCCTTGGGGGCCCCCTGGTGGCCGGGGGCCAAACTTACACTTGGGAGGAACATCTGCATAGGATGGGTGCACTGTTGGACAGGTTAGTGTGGGCAAATTTAACTGTAATCTTTTCAAAATATGAATTTGAGAGCTACCGTCACCTATTTAATTATAGTGGTTGGACAAGGGGAAGTCTGCATGGTCGAAGCTAAATTGTTAGCGGTTCAGAAATGTCCGCCTCCTCTGACCAGAAAGTAGTTAATGTGATTTCTTGGCATGGTGGGCTATTAATGTTAAGCTTGCTGGTAGTTCTACCATGAGGACTCAAATCACGCGCGGCTGGCCGCCAATCACCAGCTACCAATCACCTGCTCTATAAAGAGTAGTCTAACATATGTCTTGCTGCTCAGGTCTTCGTTCAACGCATGAGCTGCTTACTGTGCTTTCTATTTCGCTTCGCTAAATCTCGTCGCCTAGTACCATGTCGTTTAATACATACCCAGAGGCCGTAATGTCGGATTTCGATGAGGACGCTTTTCCTCCATCTCCTGCCGTATCACGTAGGAGTTCGCGAATCCAATTAAAATCGGCTTCTTGGGCGTCTTGGCCAACCAAAAAACTGCTGGAACTCCTGACCCAAGAAGGCGTCCCAGTGGAAGTCGGCTTGTCGCGGGCGGATGCCCTGCAGCTTGCCGACACAGCGCTGGGGGAACATCTCCACGCTCCACTCTCTCCAACGTTCGCTCCGGATGCCGCCGCCGCTGGCTCCGCTGCTGCGACGACTACAAAACCCGGCAAAAAGCGCGCTGGTCGGCTTACTACCTCCGGCCCGGTCAAGCAAGCGCGGAAAGCCGGTAATTTCGTTCCACGGGATCCTCATCACCACCCCCAACAAATCCCCGACGCGGACCTTCGCCAGGTTCTACACACCCTCGCCGAGTCGGTCCAAAGCCTCGGCGCCAGGATGGATGCCGTCGAAACACCAGGCCGCATTCCCGGACGGGTCCAGGCCCACAACCCGCCGTCGTTCATCGCCACGGCGCCTTTTTCCTTCCAGCTACCATCCGGCTCGGCTCCTTCCGCCTCCACAGGCTATGCTCCCGGCTCGTGCTCGGGTACCACGGCTACTGCAGCCCCCGCGGTAGCCCCTTTTGCGTATTCGCTCGCTACTGCTCTACCAGTCCAGCTCCAGGGTAGGAGCTTTATTACGCCCGCTGCGGCTACGGTTTCTCAGACCACAAAAAATAATATACTCCAGGGCAGAGACGTTAATCTCGCGGCCTTACTGTTACCCTCCCCCGCCATAGAGCGTCAATGGGTTGATTGCGGTGACGTGTCCGTTCTTTTGAAAACGTCAGACCCTAGACTTACGCGCAATCTCTCTTTCGGCGAGTTCGTCATTACATTCGGGATTTACAGAGACATTATGTGCCAAGTTTATCCGGATAGGAGGGCTGAACTTGACGCTTACCTCGCTATTATCGCCGACCTCAACCAGCGCTACGCCGGAACGTTATTTTATGAATATCATAAAGCATTTTCTGCCAAGTCGGCCCAATGGATCTCCATGCTTAATGTGAGGATTGATTGGTCCACTACGGACACCGAGCTTCTGCTCCACCACTTCGGTGGCCATCAGTCTATTTCTTGCGCTATCTGCAGTTCCCACGGGCACACAACGGTGCTATGCCCCAAGACCGCTACTACCGCCCCCGTCTATGCCTCTAAAACGCCACTCGTCCATAGTGACGTTAACGTAAGACCACCGTGCGATCGTCTCGGACGGGCTGTCGCTTCTTTCAATGGGAGGCCTATCTGTAATAATTTTAATGAATCTGTCTGTTCTTACTATCAATGTAAATTCTCTCACATTTGCAGCTTTTGCAGGGACCCGCACCCGAAAACTACCTGCCCCCGCCGCCAAAGGCCGGCAATTCAAGGGAGGGGCCATCCCTCCAAGAGATTTTAAAATCTCACCCATCTACCCCAATTAACATTGCTTCTCTTTCATCATTCCTCTCATCGCACCCCGACTCCGGTTTCGTAGACCATCTCATCACGGGCCTTTCACAGGGGTTCAGAGTGGGAGTCCTTTCTCCATTGTCCACTAAATATGTGGCAAAAAATCTCCAGTCAGCTCTGGCAGAACCAGAAATAGTGTCTGCTCTTCTGGCTAAAGAGCTTCTCAAAAATTATGTTATCGGCCCATTTAGTTCTCCCCCCTTTTCTTTCTTTAGAATAAATTCTCTTGGCGTTGCTACCCGGAGATATTCAGGGAAAAAACGTCTTATTTTTGATATGTCTTCTCCTCACTCTGACTCTTTCGCTAGCGTTAACGAACGTATCCCACCAGAACCATTCTCGTTGTACTATGCCACTATCGACCACGCCATCGCGTTGATAAAAATCGCAGGCCAGGGAGCTTGGCTCGCTAAAGCCGACATTACAGATGCTTTTAAAATAATGCCCATTCATCGGTCCGATTGGCCGTTGTTCGGCGTGAAATGGCAGTCTAAATTCTATTTCGCAGTTAGACTAACATTCGGGTGTAGGAGCAGCCCCCACCTCTTCAATTTGCTATCTGAGGCCCTATGCTGGATTATGCTAAACATATGTAGGTTGCCATTCGTTCTACATCTGCTGGACGATTTCTTGCTTATTGACTTTCCATCCAACCAAACCAGCGTCCTGGATACTCTTAAGAGAGTGTTCAGCGAGATCGGAGTTCCCTTATCTGAAGAGAAAACGGAGGGGCCAGTTACCGCAATCGAATTTCTAGGGATTCGCTTAGACTCGGATAGGATGCAAGCATCCCTCCCGGACGAGAAACTACAGAGGATCAGATCGTTTCTCAATGCGTTTATAACGTCTGCTGGAGTCACTAAACGTGAAATGCTCTCACTCCTAGGCCACCTCAATTTCGCTATGCGTATTATACCACAAGGGCGCTCGTTCATCTCTCGCCTCCTAGATCTGGCACATTCGGTCCCAAAACTGAACGACGTGATACACCTCAACGAAGGCTGCAGGTCCGATCTCAAATTCTGGTCGTTCCTCATCGCTAACTGGAACGGAATTTCCTTCTTCTATAACGACATGCCTGAATCATCTGATTCTCTCGAACTATTCACTGATGCGGCCCCCTCGGTCGGGTTTGGGGGTTTCTTCCAAGGCCAATGGTTCGCTGGGAGATGGCCGGTCGAATTCCGCACATTCGCCTTCGGGTCAGAGTCGTCTGCGTTGTTCGAGCTCTACCCTATTGTGGCAGCTAGCGTTCTGTGGGGCCAAGCATGGCGGCGTAAACGTATCACCATGTTTTGCGATAACGAAGCAGTGGTGGCTATCATTAATAAAAAGCGATCTGCATGCCCCACTATCATGTCCATGCTCAGACGTCTCACATGGCAGTCTGTCACTCTCAATTTCATCATTAATGCTGAGCATATACCTGGTCATCATAATAGTCTTGCTGATTCTCTCTCTCGTTTCCGTTTCCAGGAATTCAGACGTCTATGCCCCGCAGCGAATACGGACCCAATAATCAGCCCACCCTTCCACGAACTCCGGCTGGATTAGGCAATAGACTAAATTCGCTGCTAGACTCCGCGAGTGTTTTTATGGCAAAAGCTCTAGCGCCATCTACCCTCAAAGCTTATAGCTACGCGTGGTCCCTGTTTAATTTATTTTGCATTTCCATGCACGTTTCAGTTCTTCCAGTGTCGGTACCTATCGTCTGCGCTTTTATCGTCCACTGCTTCGAATCTCATAGACATAAATTGTCTACGATTCGGGGGAATATAGCTGGTATTCAATTTTATGCTAGATGCCAAGATCCTGGCTCTCCTAGTCTATTTTCGGCTCCCGCGATCCGTCTCTTATTGAAGGGCATGTATAAATCGGTGCCAAAAGTACCAGACAAACGCTCTCCTATCACACTCGATATATTGAACAGATTAGTGTGCGCTCTTAGAGCTGGGAAATTCCATCCTTATTTTAACACATTACTCGAGACAGTGTTTCTCACAGCATTCTACGGGTTCATGCGTCCAGGGGAATATACGTCTCCTACTCAGACTTTTTCCCCTACACGGGGCCTGGCTTTTGCTGATGTCACCTTCTCTGCAAGGCATTTTTCCATCTTCTTAAAACGGTCCAAAAGCGATAGCCTAGGGGCAGGTGCTACTATTATCATCTCAAGAATCAACAACTCTCTCTGCCCTTACGCTTCCATGCTCCTTTACCTCAAGCTCCGGCAACGCACGCCTCCCGAATCACCTCTGTTTATTTTGCCTAACGGCCGGCCAATGACTAAAGAGTGGTTTAGAGTCCATCTCGCGAAGGTGGTAGAAGGGTGTGGCCTACCTTCTCCCCTCTACACTGGCCACTCCTTCCGGATTGGAGCGGCAACTACAGCCGCTGAACAAGGGTTGCCGGACGCGTCTATCAAACGGCTGGGAAGGTGGTCTTCCACAGCCTACGAATCCTACATCCGGTCGAATTCAAGGTTCTTCCATCAAGCGCACACGATGCTCTCTAACGTCGGTCAAGGCAGGTTTAACACGTTTTCAACTATAGCTGTTTCTGGCGGCCTGTTTCCATTCCAGGGTTATTCTAGGCTTAGTGTCAAGCTGTTATTTTAGTCTATTCGTTTTAGTTACGCCTATTTTCTTTCTAGTGTTATCGAAATATATTGCACTATGTATTTAACTATAGTTATTGTCACACGCCCAGCATGCACGTTGCGTCCCTTTTTTTTTTTTTTTTTCATGCGATAAAGGTTCGTGATGATGATATTTTGTCATTATTTTTGTTGCTAAAAGCAACATTATTTGCAACTACTGGTGGTGGTGGTTATCGGGTACTAAATTCATAAAGCAAAATTCGGTTTCATAACTCAGGTTAACCTGCAGCAACCCCGGCGAGTGTGACCACGTCGGTGGATCATCTAGAAAACACTCTTGAGTTCGCTGTCACGTCAGTGGCGTAAATAGGAAAATAAAACTCAAGGTTGCAGCGGCAACCCCGGTGAGTGCGTTGACCACGTCGGTGGTAACAACTCGGGCACTCGTGAGTATGACCACGTCGGTGGCACGTTATCTAATACTCATGGTTTGACTGCAGTAACCCCGGTGAGTGCGTTGCTCACGTCGGTGGGAACAACTCAAGCACTCGTGAGTTCGTTGCGCACGTCGGTGCGGTACAACTCAGAACTCTAGTTCGTTGCAGCAACCCCGGTGAGTGCGTTGCCCACGTCGGTGGGAACAACTCAAGCACTCGTGAGTTCGTTGCGCACGTCGGTGCGGTACAACACAGAACTCCACGTTCGCTGCAGCAACCCTGGTAGTGCGTTGACCACGTCGGTGGGCACAACTCGGGCACATGCAAATTTAATTACCACGTCGGTGGCATAATATCAAACACTCAAGTGCAGGGCACTCGGAGTTCATTGAACACGTCGGTGTTCAACACGGAAGTACACAATATTTGCTGCAGCAACACCGGTGAGTGCGTGACCACGTCGGTGGCACATCAAGGGCACTCGTGATTCGTTGACCACGTCGGTGTTCAACATGGAAGTTCACAATACTTGCTGCAACAACACCGGTGAGTGCGTGACCACGTCGGTGGCACATCAAGGGCACTCGTGAGTTCGTTGACCACGTCGGTGGTTCAACGCGAAAGCACTCAGGTCACGCAGCGACCCCGGAGAGTGAATCGACCACGGCAGTTGGTACAGCACGAAAGCACTCGTGGCTCGCTGCGTAACAGCTGCAGAGTGCTCTAAATTTTAATTGATCTCGCTGAGGTATTTTAAGTCAACTGCTTTAACGCGATTCATCGATCTCGCTGACGGTTTTTAAGCTTATCGTTTTACGGTACGTATGATTGACTCTTAATATGTCGTATATTGGGTATGCCTTTTATCTTCCAGAAGCAGTATAGATCCTCGTCCACTTCTTCTACGCGGGTATGTATGGTCTCATTACCCCCTTCGATATTCTATTTTTGGGGTCGGCTCCGCCCCTGCCAGTCCCGGCAGGACATGCCGAGGTATCTCCTACTTCCGGCGTAGGCCTACGTCCTCTCTTTTGGGGAAGGCTCCGCCCCTGCTAGTCCTGGCAGGATACGCCGAGTCCGCACGTTATCCTGGATCAGTGACGGGGCTTATGCCAAAGATTCACCATGCAAAATATTCCCATGTCGTTATTTAAATAAATCCTGTTCATACTTATCGGTGATCGAGTCTTTATGGGAGAAATGTTAAGCTTGCTGGTAGTTCTACCATGAGGACTCAAATCACGCGCGGCTGGCCGCCAATCACCAGCTACCAATCACCTGCCTACACCTGCTCTATAAAGAGTAGTCTAACATATGTCTTGCTGCTCAGGTCTTCGTTCAACGCACCTCCATCCACCCCACCACCACCAGGTCGGCCCAGTCTACTTGTCCAGGGGAAGGCTCCGCCCCTGCTAGTCCTGGCAGGATACGCCGAGTCCGCACGTTATCCTGGATCAGTGACGGGGCTTATGCCAAAGATTCACCATGCAAAATATTCCCATGTCGTTATTTAAATAAATCCTGTTCATACTTATCGGTGATCGAGTCTTTATGGGAGAATTTAAGTTTTTGTAAAAATGTCTCTTCAGTGGGGGCGCCCCTCACAGACCTCTTGAAAATAAGTAACGTTCTTTGGGTCAGAAAATGTGCAGTGTGTGTTCAAAAGTTAAAATATCTACTCTGCTCATCTCCTGTCTTAGTGGTGCCGCAATTCGATAAGCTGTTTAAGTGCCTAATACACTGGCTGCGAATGGCATGCGTCAAACCAACCGCCCCCATTATTTTTATTATATTATTATTATTATTATGATAATGTACAACCACACACCGGTGGCGGCTATTCGCATGCCACACCGCAATTTTTTTAAAGCTGTTTCGTACCTCCCGGTTTGATGCAAGGTCCTGTACATACGGAGATTGTTGATGCAGTAGATGAATAATTCCCTAATGCAAAATAAATTACCAATGACAGTAAATAAAGTGACTAAACCATAAACAAAGTGCCTGACAGTACATAAAGTAACTATGAATTGATTTGACTATCATGTTAAGCACAAACAGAGGTTCATGGGAATCAGGCCCATATATGTAGTCATGAAACATATATATATGTTATACGTGACTGCCATAACGTATAACGTTATGGCAGTCTACCAACTATGTTGGTTGATCTTCTGCTTTAAAAACATAGTCTCAACAGCACTGCAGCCCGACGCTTCCTATTGGGGCTAGGGGCGGCATTTGATAAAAGTAAAGGGAAAGTTCTACCGCCAAATCGCCAAATAAAATCTTTAGACCAAGCCTCACAAAAGTCATTAAGAGAATTTGTTTTATTTAGTTCCATTTGAGAAATATTGGCCAATAAAGTTGGAGCAGTGACAGGGGTATGACCATATTGTTATTGTATAAAAAAAACATATGACTATTATAAGGTGGATACCAATACCCCCCACTACCCATAAACCCAAATTGTGGTAATGCACCTAAAGGTGGCACTATATAAAAAATATATGAACTAGCTTTATTTCTCCTTACCAGATTGACCTGGACTCAAAATTCTTTCATCATATTAATCTCCAAAATCAGATGCATCTTTTTCACCCTGGTCTTCTGCTCTAAAAATGTTTACTTTATGTTTACCACAATTTCATAGAAAAGCCAAACGTTCACAGTTTCAACCCATTTTGCCTATATGACTTTTTTGTTATTGTATAACTATCATACAGCCATCATTAGGTGGAAACCATTAAGAGATCAAATTTTCAGATCTGTATTATTTTAAGAAAGCACTTAATTCTCTTGCTAAATGTGTGCTTGGAGTTTTGTGCTCCAAGCACAAAATGATGTTGTGTGCTTAGCAATAGACATTTTCACCATGTGAATGAGGCTTCATGCAGTTCAGGACAGTGTCTCAATGGGATAATGCCTTGTACTGGTGATCCTAAAGTTGAGAGTTTGAATCCTGATTAAAGCATTATGAACAAGCTAAACATGACATTTGGTCATTGCCATTCATTTATGAAACACAATATTGAACAGCACCTGAAATTCATCAGGCAATCAACATTCCGGCTCATTAGTTTCCAAGAATCTGCCAAGACACAGTATGGCATTAAGGGGAACTTCTTCGTTTACAATTTTTCCTTCATAATTAACTCTGTCATATTTATATTTCTTCCGTTAGTGTTCTTGACTACAAATGTTTAATTTCCCAAGAAATCCAAGTTTTTTCAGGTACATGCTTTTTAAAAGCCCTTAATTCACTTGAGAATTGTGTGTTTGGAGTTTTCTGGATGCTGTGTGCTTATCAATAGACCATGTGTATGAGGCTGCAGTTCAGGTTTATAAGTGGCTCAATGGGATAATGCCTTGTACAGGTGATCCTTAGGTTGGGAGTTAAAATCCAGATTATAGCATGCTGAACATCACATTCGGCCATTGCTTTGCAGCTCACCTGAAAGCCGAGGCACAGTATTGCATTAAGTGGAACATCTTCATAACATATTTTCTTCATAATTATTTGCCCTATTTATTTATCTTCCATTAGTGTGTTCTTGACTTTTAATTTCGCTCGGACCCCGTTAATCATTTTTGTTTTTAGTTCCACTTACTTTACATTCAATTACACTTGCAGTAAGTGACTGCCAGCTACAATTGCAGTAAGTGACAGCCTGTTTACAATTCCCAAATCTGTGGTGCTACTTATTTGAATTTTACTACACTTGTAGTAACTGTTGGATTTACAGTTGTACTAATTAACTGCATGTTTACAATTCCCAAATCCGTGGTGTTCCGTAAGATTCATATTCAACCCACACGGAGTGAGTCAATAAAACTGTCAAGATCACTTGGTCTAGCTTTTGCTTATTAAGTACATTTGGTAGGAATGATAATCTCATTTAAATATAATTTAAAAAGTGTGATTAATCGTGAGTTAACTCACCAATACCATGCGATTAATCGCCACTCCTATATGCACACTCACAATGTATATCATCTATATATATATATATATATATATATATATATATATAACACATACATTTTTTTATGGGATGAAGGAAAAACAAGTAAAAGACAAAAAGTACAAGACAAAATGGTGACGACAGCTCTGCAGGGGCCTAGTGCATACCAAAGACACACACGCACGCACACGCACACGCACACACACAGAGTATCACCAGTTTTGCTCGGGGTATTCAGACTGGAGCACGCCTGCGCTGCACAGGTCAGTCTGGCCAGTGGCCACCACTAGGCCAGCACTCGCTCCAACGGCTGTGTTTTGAAGAAAGAAAGAATCCTCCATGACCCTCTCTGGATAAGGTCTTCTGCCCCCCCGGCCAACCGATCTGCCTCTGCAGGTTTGTCAACAACCTTAACCTCCACATATTCCAGTTTTTAGGGAGTTGCCTTTGGACCGTGAAGCAACGTTGCAAAAGAGCAGAGCGCCTCCGCTACATCATTCCCTTGTCCTTGGCTGAAAGCTTCCTTGCCCTTACACCCGGGAGGAAACCTCACATTTACTTCTGGCTAATGCAGACGGTGACATGAATTGATTCAGGCTATTGATCCCAAGCCCGTGCTTACCGGACCCCGATATATTGCTGCCGAGTTATGTCGGACGCTTTTATAATTACTTTTTGTGTGAAGCAAAATATCTTACAATAACCATCAGCTTTTGCTCGGCGGAAGCCAAGTGCAGCAGCCCTGCGTCAACCTGTTGAGGATCAGGGTTTAGGTGAGACAGCTGCACAGCTAATGGTTTAAATGAGACTCCAGACACATCTCTGCAATACACAACATTGGAGAGAAGGCAGATTGCATCGGGAGATGCTTCTTTTGAAAATAAATATGCTCTGTTCCACGAGGAAAGTGAAAACAGAACAGAGTTGTTTGTCTTCAATCCGTGTATGGTTCGTTCTTTGAATATTCAGATTTAAAACAAAATCAGAAAAACCAAATAACAGTCGTTTTTTGTTTTTTCTGATTTGGTTTTGAAACGGAAAAAGGGCAAAAGGAATAAACAAATAAACAGTATTTTTCTGTTTTTTAAATCATAACGGGAATACTGAATAATCCAGTTGCTTGTTTTGTTTGTGTGATATTTAGATAAAACCACAATGAATGCCGGGAAAAGGCCACGTGGTTTTAAAAAAATACATATAAAGACGTTTCAAACTTTCCATTGAGTCGCGCATTCTACAATGGCCAGCTTTATTGTTTTCCGTGGGAGCCGGCGAGTGGACGATATGACCGTGGAGAAGATCGCCATGATATTGCAGGTGGCTGTTTACTAAGAAACCTAGCTGGTCATAAAACAATAAAATACATCTAAATAACAAGTAGCCTACATATAGTACAATAGGCTACATAGAAGAAGAAAGAAACTAGATTTCTTCTTCGAAGGTTGTGCTCCACACAGAACCTCCTCACCGTCATAACGGAGCACTTCGGTGCACCAGATTGCTTTAGAGCGGTACTGATCTCGTCGTGTGTCTTTCCATTGTCAAATAGTTCACGAATAAAATCCCCATATGGTTCAAGTGCGGCCATAACTAAGGCTAAATATAATTGGACAGTCTATTGCTGGTTTAGGTGGTAGGCTCTTTTTTCTTCGCTCGCTACAAATGTATCTATTTTTGTTTTTCTGTTTCGGGTTTAAAAAACCAACAAACAAAACACAAACACAAATGAAATGCCGTTTATTTGTTTATTCCTTTTGCCCTTTTTCCGTTTCAAAACCAAATCAGAAAAACCAACGAACGACTGTTATTTGGTTTTTCTGATTTTGTTTTAAATCGGAATATTCAAAGAACGAACCATGCACGGATTGTCTTCCCTTTCTTTTCCTTTGCTTTGTGTGGATCCAAGAAATTCTAGGCAAGTGTCCAATGGTAACCTCAGATCCGATAGGATTTCACTGCTTTATTTATTCAAATACTAAAATGCACGTATAACTCTCAAACTGTGAAATTGAAGCATTGTCTATACGGGTGACAATATAATTTATTTGATTAATTGTCATTGTCAATCTATCAAAAACCGCTCGTTTTATGTTTAATATATATACTTTCTGTTTCAAGTTGGATTTCATTTTTTTTGTTTCTTAATGAGAGCGAGCAACTGCGCATGCAGTATGCAAAGTTTCTATTCAAACTACGGTGAGTGACATTATCTGGATTGAATTTAAGCCATCAGAAAATTATTTTCTGTTAGTGTTTGGTTGCTTTGGTTGTCTTTCCTTTAGAAAACCTTTTTTTTAAAGGAAAAGGATAGAAATTCTTGATAAATCTTGTCAAGACTATATTTCCCCTGGAAAAGGTAGACACTCTAGAAACGGTAACGTGTAGCATTATATCCTTTGCTCTTTCAACAGTAGTCCCCTCTGATACTATTCACTTTGATATACGTTCTGTCAATTCATGAATCATTTTGAAAGTGTACACAAAATAACATCTGCCTGTGATTCCTCTTGGCATGATAACAACTGCTTCTACATAATGTATTGTATTTCTAACTCAAAATTCTGTATACCAATAGCGTTTGGCTTTGCCTTTCAATCTGTCCATGCCCGGCAGGTTTACTCTCAAACTGGGGGTTCTGAACACAACACGACAACACTACTTGGGACAACTGCAGGGCCATCATATGGCTCTACAGACTGTTGGATACCACACTTTTTTCTGTTGTATTTACAGAATCCTCACAGTCTAGTATTCAATTGTGTGGCTACTTCATTGCCAATGTGGCCCACACGCCACAAGCCACATGCCAGTGCCCCACAGCGTGCAATCGAGGAACTCTCCCTTCCTGATCCATAGTCTTTCCAGCTGGTTCATTTGTTCCTCTGCGCTATTCATATTGTTCATTCTTAAGGAAGACTAACTCCACAGCGTTCCCCTGTTTTTTCTTAAGAAGCAATTAGGTGACGTCCTCGCGTGGCGTGGCGTGTCTCGGACAGTTACAGATTGGAGTTGTTTCTGAGCTGACCTTGATTAGTGGGGCCCGTGCATTTAATTCCCGTCGGAACGGCGGCGGCTCTCTTTATTTCCGTTAATGAGGTACCAACACTTAATTATGCAAAAGAGTTGTCACATTGCAGAGTGATAGCCCGAGTGGCTGTCATTGTGCTTTGTGGGCATTATGTTATTTATACCGTACAGTAGAGGCCCGTCCAGTGTAGAGCCGGGCACCATGAAATGATTGTGAAAAACGTCCAGTTTATTCTTTTATATTACAAAACATGACAGCGTAATATATTGGCAGAGAGTTCAATACAAGTCCTTCCTTTAAAGGCCTTTTTGAATGGAGAGTGCCAATAAAAGCAGCCAAAAAAGAGCTAAAATAATTCCTCTACACACCAATATTGGACCAGAAAAAAAAAAGGAACCTAATTCTGAATAGTTGCTGTGATTTATAATGTTGAGCGTAAGCAATAAGGAGACGATCTACCATGTGTCTTGGACACTTGCACTAAGGATGAATAAAATAGCCAACATCAGTCAGAGAAGCAGGAAGCGATTTAGGATAAAGAGCGACAGAATATATGTAGGTGGATTGCAAAGCCATTAGCCAAACCATGCATCCCAGTTTCACTTAGTCATGTAGCTGCTTTTAAAACCTACTAAATATGAATTGGATGAAAACACATCATAAGTACCCTACCCGCTGCTGGTGGGCTGGAATTAACTGGCTCATCTAAACACCTAGATAAGGTTCTCAAAAAAAAATTTGTGTGTTTAAATCCATAGCCACCTGCTGTGTGGTATTTCAAAGTAAAATCCCCAACTGTATAGATGTGACTTGCACGAGTAGTTTGGCAACTTTAATTGTAGTAGTTTCTTTATTAGTCATAATTTATGGGGCTCATTTTTAACTACCAGAATTGCTTTTTCATGCATGGATCCCAGTTAAAACCCATGAGCTCTATACAATATGTGTCAGATGTCTGAATGTAAACAGCACTCGACAAAACAAGCCTGTCTCCAAAGGGCAGTTGACCTCGGACCGGGGAGATCAATAAATAAACAAACAAACAGCATACAACACAAATTAATAAATCATGCTTACCGGTGTATACAGGTGATGGTTGGGAATGGAAGTGATCTGTTTGCAGTGGAGGTCGGTGATTAATGTCAGGAGGAGAGGGAGTTTCATAGCATCTTAGATCCCCTGACACTCAGTTCCCCCTACCTCAGAGTAACACCTTCCTCCTCTCCTCTTCCTCCTCTTCTCCTCCTCCTGAGTGTGTCCGTCCTATCCCTGAGAATACAACATGAGTCCATCAGTCTGCAACCGAGTGCACTCCATGAGAGATCAGACAACAGATCAATACACGGCATCCTCAAGGATGAGCCTGCTAAATCAAAGGGAAAGAGACGAAGAGAGACAGAAAGAGAGTGAGGAAGAGAGATGGAGAAGGGGCGAGAACCACTGTAGGACTTTGATATATTGAATGTCGGGATTTCACATTGTCCTGAACAATGGGAGTAAAGGAAGTCTCCTGCCCTGTGATTCCTGGGCCTAACACTTACCCTAACTCGATTTGGATATGGGCTACGTTAAAGCACAACAGAGATGTACTTGTTCTTGTGAAAAACTGAAGTTAAACACTCATGTAAACAAGGAACATACTGATAAACAAATGACATTTATTGATTAATTAGGCACTTGCTTTGTTTCTTACAATCATGATTGGAGTGCTAGAATTCAAACTAGAAATGAAAGTGCCGCACTAATGCAGAAACAAGGCTAGGATAGCTAAATGAATAATACACATTTGTTTCTCTTTTTATTACGTTTTAAAATCGTTCAATATAATTAATGTAGCTTCTTTGCAGTATAAGTGTGTAGTGTGTAGGTGTGGGCGAGAGTGTTTAAATGTGGTCGATGGTGTTTGGATGTGGTCGATAGTGTTTAAATGTGGTCGATAGGGTTTACATGTTTAAATGTGGTCGATAGTGTTTAATTGTGGTCGATAGGGTTTACATGTTTAAATGTGGTCGATAGTGTTTATATATGGTCGATAGGGTTTACATGTGGTCGATAGGGTTTACATGTGGTCCATAGTGTTTAAATGTGGTCCATAGTGTTTAAATGTGGGCGATAGTGTTTAAATGTGGGCGATAGTGTTTAAATGTGGTCGATAGGGTTTACGTGTGGTCCATAGTGTTTAAATGTGGGTGATAGTGTTTAATTGTGGGCGATAGTGTTTACATGTGGTCGATAGGGTTTACATGTGGTCCATAGTGTTTGGATATGGTCGATAGTGTTTAAATGTGGTCGATAGTGTTTACATGTGGTCGATATTGTTTAAATGTGATCGACAGTGTTTAAATATGGTCGATAGTGTTTAAATATGTTCTTTTCCCTCACTCTCCACCTCATCCCTAACTCTCCACCTCAAGCTGGTGTGTAGTGAGCGTTCTGGCACCGATTGGCTGCCGTGCATCACCCAAGTGGGTGCTACATATTGGTGGTGGTTAGTGAGGTCCCCCCTTCACTTTAGGCGTCTTTGAGTGTTATTAATTATTATTATTCTTCAAGTTTAACATCTGTTTTCCTTTTATTCCTAGTCTGTTTTACATAGTTTTGAATGATGACTATATGCTCTGTAAGGTGACCTTGGGTGTCTTGAAAGGCGCCTCTAAATTAAATGTATTATTATTATTATTAAGGAGACAAATTGGATGCTTATATGTGAACACATTGTTCCATTTTACACTATGATCACGCTTGTTTTGTTACAAGGCATACATTGTCAATTTTTAATCTACATGTCTAAATGTTATCATGACACCTTAAAATACAATTGTTTGAAAAAAATATTGTGCCATTCAAACGCTATTTAGTGACCAATTGGATGTTTTTATTTGAACATTTTGTATTGAATTGATTGCATCTTGTTCCCTTATGACCACGTTTGTGTAATTAAAGCACATGCACTGTCACTGTGGATAGTTTGTTTTGCTTAACTGGAACAGAATGCACGAGCCACTCAACTTTGTGTGTGCATTTGTCTGCCTGTCTGTGTGTATGCGTGCGTGTCTGTCTGGCTGTTTGTTCGGGATTTTGTTTGTTGGCAAGCGTATGTTTATGTGTAACCTGCGTTGTGTTTTGTTTCCTTCAAGCATGGACTCGGACGCTCAGCATTGGGTGCAGCGGTTTTATTGCCTGCAGCAGATACCGTCTTTTTCTGCTATATAATGTGTTATATAACACAAACAAACAATATATATTTAAAAATAAGAAAACGGAGTCGCGCTAAACATTGCGCATATACAGATGAACCTCATGTGGCGACTGGCGGTATTGCATGTACAACACAAAAATGGCGGGACCGGCTAGACATTCTAGGTTGTGAATACTAGCAACGCCACACAAGTGGGATTATAAACATACATATAACCAAAACAACCTATCGGTTACATGCACAATGGGTCAGCAAACATAAAGGACAGGTTTATAGCATTTCCTGGTCCGCCTAGACAAAATAAATACAATATTACAAATGGAAACGAAAATCAAAACACAAATAAAAGAAACAATACAATGCCAAATATCAGAAGAGTGTATTAAACAACCGTCTAGAGATAAGTGACAATGATAAAAGTTACTTTAATAAATGATTCATGCGGACACGTTTTATGCTCAACCTACCTGCAGCAGATACCGTCTTTTCTGCTGCAGGATATCCGGAATGCAACATTAGCTACATATCAAAATAAAAGTCTTGACCCAATGATACAGGATTTAACTATTTACATACTCATTTTATTTGCTCTGTTACATACACCTCCCTTAAATCCTGCTAAATTGGGGACGTACCGGTAAAACACTCACCAAAATAAAGAGGAAGAGAGATAGAAAAAAATAATTAAAAAAAATACCTCCTAGGCCTCAAACCCGAAAAAATAAAATGATACAGGCACTAGCAAGTCAATAAAACCAAATATCACTAGCTGTCTATTAAGGAATCCTCCAACTAAGGAGTACTTAAGGAATGGGATGGCGCCATACCCAAGACCAAAAGTAGACTCTTGAGATGCCTGTTACACCTCAAATATTGCTATAAATGATACTTATCTCTAACTGTGTCTTACTGTGTCTATAGACTGACTACACTGACATCTAGTACCTATATGTTGAATCTCAAAATAAACTTTTAACTAAATAAATGAAAGAGTTCACTGTGGACTCTGAAGTGTCAAGGACTTGCTCATTCATTTTGCAAATGAGGCTCTCTGGAGGGTTGACAGCCCTGCCTCGTCTGGTACGAGCTACTGTGTGTTCAAAACCCAGAGGTTGAGTGCATACTGTAAGTGCATCTGTGGATACCTCTTCATGTGCAATGACCACGGGGTGGAGCTCAGCACTGTGTCGGCCATTGATTATAGGGGGAACATCACTGGCCTCCAAACTCCGATCACTGCCGATGACACTAGCTGAGTCAAATGGCTCAGACACCCAATCAGACACATCATGTCCTTCAGAGAGGCCAGTCTGCCGATCCTCTAACTCAGAGTTAACGTCTTTGATCTTGTAGACATTGATGTCAGGGTTCGCAGCCACAATTTCGTACATTGTTGACTCCCATTTGTCAGCCAACTTCCAACTTCCTCTTTCACCTCTGTTCGCAACGAGCACTCTGTCACCAATGATTAGAGGTGACCCCTTGACCTTCCTGTTATAGAGCCTTGCGTGTCTAGTCGGTTCTTTCTGACTGTGTCTTTGTGCAATCTGCACCGCTTCACGCAGGTCTTTCTTCAGGCGTGACACAAACTCATTGTGGTCCACCACAACATCGTCAGAAACCACAGTTTGAAACAGGACGTCAACTGGGAGACGAGGGACTCTACCGAACATCAGATAGAAAGGTGCAAAGCCTGTTGTCTCGTGCTCTGTGCAATTGTAACAGAAGGTGAGTAGCTGTAACATCTGGGGCCACTTTGCTTTAGACTTAGGAGGGAACGTTCTGATCATGGACCCAAGGGTCCTGTTGAATCTTTCAACCACGCCATTGCCCATGGGGTGGTGTGTGCGACTTCTCGACACCTGAAAGAATCAACAGCTCCTTGATCAACTTGCTTTCAAAGTTCGCTCCCTGATCAGAATGAATCCTCCTAGGGAAACCGTATACGAGAAAGAAATCATCCCAGAGCTTCCGAGCCACTTGCTTAGCGGACTGATTTTTGCATGGGAATGCATGAGCCATTTTGGAAAAATGGTCAGTCACAACAAGCACATCCATGGACTTCCCATCATTGACCTCTGCAGACCAAAAGTCAATGCAGACCAGTTCCATCGGCTCCGATGTGCGGATGCTCTCAAGTGGAGCACAAGCACCGGGCTCTGGTGTCTTTCCAACAACACAGCGATGACAGTTTTTCACATGATCATCAACGTCTATTTTCATTCCAACCCAGAAGAATCTCTGCCTAGCCAGAGACAGCGTTCGGCTCTTCCCTTGGTGACCAGCAGAATCATGAATTCCATTCAGTACTTGCGCTTTGAGAGAGTTGGGACAAAGAGAAGAACTCGTCTGTTCATGCCTTGATCTTTTCTCACCTTGCACAGTAAGCCATCATGGATAACGAGCCTGTCCCAATACTTCAGGAGCTGGCGCACACTGAAGAACTCATCTGTTCTCTCATTTTCGATGGCTTCCGCCGTCTCTTGATATAGTAGAGGACTCGGCTGATAGTACTATCCTGCCCTTGTTGGTTCACAAGACTGCTGTGAGGAATGGGGGAGTCAACCTGCTGCAGTTGAGGAACAGCCGGACTCGCACCCAGGACTTCACTCAGACCACCACTGGAATGAGCTTCCAGAACAGCTGAAACATCTGGAGCTCCGACCTAACCAGTGTCTGAGGCTTCGTCGGCGGATGTTTTATGTGGATTTTTGCCTGATCTCAGGACCATCTGATGATTGTTGGAGTACCTGAAGGCATTTTGGACGGTGTCATCCACAACACCACTGACATTTCTTAAGAGAGACATGTATGGCTCGGTAACAATGCGGTGGCTTAAGGAAGACTGGACGAAGGGTTCTCTGCTTAAAGCATCTGCCACAACGTTTCTGGGGCCTGGGACATACTTTATGTCGAAGCTGAATGATGCAAGTTTAGCCACCCATCGCTGTTCACAGGCATCCAGTCTGGGCTTTGTCAAAATGTATGTCAAAGGGTTGTTGCCAGTCCATGCTGTGAAATGTCTTCCCTTTAGCCAATGGCGGAACTTTTCACAAACAGCCCACTTCAGTGCAAAGAATTCAAGTCTATGAGCAGGGTAGTTCATCTGTGACCGAGACAACGTTCTGCTGGCAAAGGCTACCGGTCTTGCTATCTCCTCACCAGGAGGGACTTGAGAGAGGACTGCTCCGACTCCATCAAAAGACGAGTCAAAAGCCAGAATGAAAAGCTGGTTGAACATTGGGTGAGCTAAGGTCACACTCTGTAGCAGATCTGTCCAACAAGCAGGTGTCCAATCAGTAGGGGCGAGTTTAGTGACACTCAGCCGTTTTTTTGGCTTTCTCCCAAACTTCCCACGAGTCTGCTTACTGGACCCTGCTGTCAACTTGAAGAGTGGCTTGGCCTTCGCAGAACATCCCTCAATAAAGTGTTGATAATACATCACCATACCAAGGAACGATCTGATCTTCTTTGAACATGGTGTCTGCCCGTCAGCCTCCATCAGATCAACTCTCTGGATTTTGCTGATGGCCTCGACCTTGTCTCGATCCTTCTCAATGCCTTTCTCACAGATTATGTGGCCAAGGAATTTAACAGAACGTCTTAAGAAGAAGCATTTCTTTGGGGCCAGCTTCAGATTGTGACTCGACAGACGGGAGAAGATCATTTCAAGACGCTGAAGGGCCACAGACTCGGAAGGAGCAAACACCTTAAGCCTTTTGATGACGTTACTGCCCAGAATCATCTCCTCAGATTGACCTGGGACAACTAAAGTGGGAACAGTCATTGAATAACCGTACACACTGACTTGGAGATCATAGATTGCTGTTGGAGTGACACGATGGCCTCCACAGCCAACAATCACAATATCTTGAGCTGACTGCTTTGAAATGCCTGGAATGTATTTCAACAACATGGCTTCATCAGACTCACTAAGAGTACACGCCATGGATCCACTATCAATAAGCGCTTTGAAAGAAAGTCCATTCACTATTGAAACTGATGGGTAAAATAAACGATCAGACCTGGGAACTGTCTGCAAATTCTCTGACGAACAATCACTACTGTACAACTGACTAAGAGATTCATAGTCAGAAAAAGCCTAAAAGCTAGAAGTGGGAAGCACATTTTCACAATCTACGTGGTCCTCCCCCACACGCAGATCTGTTACTTTGACGCCTGGCCACCGGGTGCTGCACTCTCTCCCCTACGTGGACATCTGTCCCTTGCATGGTCAGGAGAAAAACACTGGAAACACAGTCTGTTATCCTTACAGTGTGACAAGGCAGAATGAGAGGGGTCTTTGCAAACTATACACGGTGTGTCTTTAAGACCTTGAATACGAGGTAGACCACTTGTCCTTCTATCCGCTGATCTGGACTGAGCAGTATTCATAAGAACCTTCTCCATCATACCAATCATCCTCTCCAGAGCAGAGTGATCAGCTGATGTGGACTGTGGTGTTGGCCGAGCGCTACACAGGGGCGCTGGGCTACTCTTCACCTCCATCCTGTTCACAGCCACGTTCTTCTCCCCAACAACCCCATCTTTCCCTACCCCTGCTGCTTTGATGACCTTCTCTGAGTGGTACTCATCCAAAACTTCTTGCACTTCTGCAGCCGACCACTTGTCGATGGTCTTAGAACGAAAAGTGAGCAATAGACCTGAATCTGGGCAGTTCCTAATGAACATACGTGTGACCTCAATGGACAAGCTGTCTTGCTGCTTACCCTGTTCCAGGAGACACTCAGCAGCAATATCAGCAGCACAGTTAAGGCGAAGCCAGTAGTCAAAGGGATCTTCCCGTGGTTCAGGGAAGGTCGTGTAGAAGTCTTGCAGAGGCAGTGGTGAAAACTGCTTGCAACTGAAATGCTTCCTTAAAAGGCTATAGATAGAAGCTGGACTATGTCTGATGTCAACGCCACTTGATTTAATGCCCACTTTGACTACATCATTGGCCTTGCCCCTTAAATGGATGAGAATCTCTTCACCCTGCTCTCCAATAGATAGACCCCCCTTCTTTATGAAAGTTTGCATTAGCTCAATCCACTCTTCAAGAGTAACTGAGTCTGAATTCTCACCTCTGAAAGTAGGGGGATCTCTCACCTTCCTTTGACTCATTACATGTAGCTGAGATGATGATACAGAGTCCTGAGCTGGAGCGTAGCTACCACTGTGTACACTTGGAGTAGACAAAGCCGCCGGCGGACTAGACCTACTCAAGTGTGTGAGAATGCTGTCTGCTAGTTGTTGACCTATGTGTTGCACGATGCCACTCATCTGGCCTACAAGGTCCTCTGTAGTTAAAGGAGTGGAAGTATAGGGGGCCTGTTGAGCAGGGAAACTATTTTGTTCTGTGTGAGCAGCGTGTGGTGTGTCACTAACAACAGGACGTGGAGTCCTCGCTGCCATCCCTACAGTAGTACCCACAGACACACTAAGCTGAGGGAAAGGGATAGGCAACCCCAACACACCTCTACCCCGACCCACACTAACAGGAGTCAGAAAGCCTTGAGCTCCAGTAACCTGTGAGCCAGCCATGACAATGGGAAAGACGGAGAGAAGAAAAAAAATAGTAATAAAAATAGTAATAAAAAAATACAAAATGTCGATGTGCACTAAAACTGTCACATTAATATCTACTCATAACATTTCATATATTCTACAGCTCCCCAAATGTAACACAATACCCAAGTGTTCTCAGCTGATCTCCAGTGTGGGAATGGTAACAGGCCCTCCGGTAAGGGTTCTTGGTCAGCGACCAATCAGTTGAATCCGGGTCACGGCACCACTGTAACCTGCGTTGTGTTTTGTTTCCTTCAAGCATGGACTCGGACGCTCAGCTTTGGGTGCAGCGGTTTTATTGCCTGCAGCAGATACCGTCTTTTTCTGCTCTATAATGTGTTATATAACACAAACAAACAATATATCTTTACAAATAAGAACAGAGTCGCGCTAAACAGCGCGCATATACAGATGAACCTCATGTGGCGACCGGCGGTATTGCATGTACAACACAAAAATGGCGGGACCGGCTAGACATTCTAGGTTGTGAATACTAGTAACGCCACACAAGTGGGATTATAAACATACATATAACTAAAACAACCTATCGGTTACCTGCACAATGGGTCAGCAAACATAAAGGACAGTTTTAGCATTTCCTGGTCCGCCTATAAAATAAATACACTATACAAATGGAAACAAATCAAAACTCAAATAAAAGAAACAATACAATGCCAAATATCAGAAGAGTGTATTAACCTTCTAGAGATAAGTGACAATGATAAAATTACTTTAATAAATTATTCATGCGGACACGTTATGCTCAACCTACCTGCAGCAGATACCGTCTTTTCTGCTGCAGGATATCCGGAATGCAACATTAGCAACATATCAAAATAAAAGACTTGACCCAATGATACAGGATTTAAATATTTACATACTCATTTTATTTGCTCCGTTACATATGCATGCATGTGGGTTTGTGTTCTAGTTTTCCCAGACCGTCCCGTCTCTTCGAGGGGACTGTCTTGAGGGCGGCTGCCCCTTGCTGATCACACAGGAGCAGTGAGATGGCAAATCAGATCAGCCCGTCTGGAGAGTCATCGAGTTTCTCCAACGCAGTGAGAACTCGAGGTTTTCTCATTTGTCACAGCTCCTTCTGACCACTCAGGTGGCAAGGTAAGAGTAACTCAGTAAAAGAAAAAAAGATAAACTGCTCCCTCACAATCTCCTTCAGATCATCGCCATCCAGGCGTGTCCTTTTTCCCTGGTGATGGCCTGTATTAAGTGAAAAATACCCTGATAAAAACAACCTAAACCATCGTTAAATGGGTAAAATTGTTGCCACTTTGTCAACCCACACTCTGCTTACATTATAATTATAAAATACATCACTATTAGGAAATCACTTGTTGAACAATGAGAATATCAGAAGCTTATTGTGTTCATTTGGGGAACATTATTCTGGTCATTATAAGATGCAGTGCATGTTAAAAAGCTGTTATGTATGTGTTTGGTAATTTACAGAACTGATCATTCAGTTTTTGTTCTGCAGTATGGCAGAAACACAAGGGGCACAGCTGGCAGCACATTTCCCTGGGCTCCGATGATGTAGAAATTACAACGTTGCGTAGACAACCTTCATTTGTGCCATAGTACTGAGGGCTAATGCCTTGTATTGCAGGCTTCCATTGGGGATTTGATTGTTTTATGCTTTAATTTGCATGCATAATGCAGCTATAACTCTCTAACTAGTAAACTTTACAAAGAAAGATGGTATCTACATTGCTTTCAATTTATCATGAAGGAATGGCCCTACATCAAGTAGAGGTAAGAACAGTTGATGATGGAACAGCTCAAACAAATATAACATGTTTGATTTTTCAACGAGTTGATATATTCATTGAGATACCATAGAAATTAAACAGCTGAAAGGTCACAGTATAACACGGAGGTACCCTGCAACTCAACACACAAGAGTTTTACACATCATACACACACAATGTCACTTGTTTTGACTCATCACAGAGCCAGGATTTTGTTCAACACTCTGAATGCTGTTCAAATTGTGGATTTGATTACAACCAACAACCAATCAGTGTTAATCAATGTGTGACGGAAAACAAAATGTTTAAAGAATAGGTACACAATTTATACTAGCTTTAGATTATGTTGACTCTCAGTTAATTTTTTTTTAAGAGATTTAATTAATTTACATTTCACATGCACAATAATATGTCAAACTATTTAATCAATGTCATGCAGTATTATGTAAATGCACATGTGTAAGTGTGCTTTGAAATCGTGGTGGGTAATGCACTTTCCCTTTTCACAAATAACAAGTGTAGCAGCAAAAACGTACAACATATTCATTTGTTGATGGATGTAATGTTGAATAGACACAATCTGGTAGTGTTTCCATAGTTAAAGTTTTGGTGGATTCTGGTCTTGACCCTGAAGTTTACCTACCCTGCTCCTAGTCATACAGAAAGTGGCAATCGCAGATAAATAATAAGTGAACATACTGCTGCTTAATTAGTCTTATGATGCAAAATAATGTACTCATTATTTTGCATGCTGGGTTGTGTGATCAACTTCCGGGGCTCTATACACAATAACACATACTTTGTGTTGAAAATAATTTCAACATAAAACTGTGAGAACATTAAACCCTGGAGTGTCAGTAATTCAGATACCATTCATAGATCAACCTCTCAACAATGATTCATTAAATATTCCTACCATAGTACATCGAAATGTTTACAGATTTTTTACAATTAAAAATCGTAATCATTTCAAGATTGAATTTCAGGATAACTTTTTTTGGTTCCTGTCCCCTAGTGGCCAGTCGGCATCCCAATTCAGGGGACGCATCCTTCAAAGGGTGCATTCGAAGGGCGATTGCGTAACTGCGACGCGTCAAGGGCTGTACCATTTCGAAGGCTCCTTCAAATGCGGCCGACAAATGCAGCCTTCTTTTCCCGGATTTGAAGGATACACCACTGCCGTGTTCCAATAGCCGTACTATCCGTACTTAGCCAAATTTTGAGTACGTAGTACGTTCCAATTCAGATCCGGCGAAAAGAAGTATACTTCAAAGACCCGCATGTCGTACTCAAAACGGGCTAATCGTGAAGTGTGGATCGAACGAAGGACACTTTCCGTACTCAACGGCAGCCATCTTAGCTACGTAGCGGAAGAGGCGGAGCCAGGCTGAGCCAAAGTCTGCGCATTTTCCACATAGCCTGCATTAATAGAGTCATTTTGTAGTTTTTAAAGCTTTTTATAGCTGCTAGGCATAAAGAGTTCACCGTTCAAAGCGGGATGTTTATTGCGCGGGAGGAGCCGCAGCGGCAGTCGTGATCGTAATTTCCGGTTAGTGCACCACGGAGTACTCGATTTGCAACAGCACTCACATCTGAAATTTTTTCTAGGAAATAGTACGGATAGTGTACTTCCTTTAAGTATACTCATGGAAGTACGGGTATTGGAACACGGCACAGATGTATTCTTCACGGCCCAACGTATCCCAAGATTCATTGCGCGTTGGATTTTTTTCAGTCAGAGAGAGCGGAAACGGCAGTTGCAGCAAATTACATATTCAATGACAAAACTATGTAAAAAAATTGTTTTACATTAAAATAAAGTGTAAAATTTGTAACTTTATTGTCAAAGTTCAATTTCATTAACACGAGCCATATCACGTTAAACTAATTACGTTATATTTTATATAATTATTATATAACCGAATCAGAATCAGAAAACTTCATTGATCCCCGGGGGGAAATTGCTTTGTTCCAGGTGCTCTGTACAAATAGAAATTACAAGCATAGAAGATTATAAAAAATAGAAAATTATAAATAAAATAAAAGTAAGAATAAAGTAAGAAGTGGACATCTAAAACATATAAAATGGCAAATTTCTCCTCCGCCGTCCGGTTTGAACCGCAGCTGTCAGGGTTGCTTGACAGGAGCGGCGCGTCATCATGCAAGGTAAAGGGCGTTAACGGCTTGTTACGCAAACTTGAAGTTCTCCGTAGGGCAGACCGTCTCATTTAAAAACGTTCGTTCGGCCTTCGGTCTGGCCTTCACGGTCTACGAAGGCCACACCTATAGACCGCGTCCTTCGAAGGATGCGTCCCCTGAATTGGGACACAGCCAAGGTAGTTCTGTTGTTACAACCCAGTCTCACGGAAATACGTGACACTGTCACGTCACGTCATTTAATCTATTCATTCGTGATCTGGGACACGTAAATTCTTTTTTTTTCTTTTTTTTCCAACTCATAAAAAGAAGAGATGAAGCAGCTACCCTTTTTCCGTCACGGTTTGCCTACAGAGCAGCGCACCTGCATTCAATGTATCCGTAAATTGTCACAATTTCTCAGAATCGAAGGTGAAAGTAGAAACGGGTGGCGAAAAGTTTTTCAACCGAGTACACTCGTTTTAAATTTTTTTAATTACGTGTCCCACATCACAAATGAATAGATTAAATGACGTGACAGTGTCACGTATTTCCGTGAGAGTGGGTTGGTTGTTATAGTGGCTACAGGGCACCTCTTAAGGCCCATTCACACCCTACGTAAATACGGATATGGACCGTTTCGTCCGGTCCCGGAGGTGTTTCGTCCATCAATGGGTCCGTCGCCTCTGAGCTTACGAATCCGGAATGCTCCGGGAGAAACAGAGCAATACCACCGGAAATCGAGGCGGCAGTATAGAGTCAAAAGTCAGACCATTCGCGAAAATAGATAGAGTAGTATAATATCTGATATGTATATATATATATATATATATATATATATATATGTATGTATATATATATATATATTATATTTAACGTTTTGTACTTATATTATACTATATACCTGACATTATTATTTTATTGTTCCCCTGCTTTGGCAATGAGTTGTAACTGGTAATTTAACAACATTTTGAGGAGATAATCTGCGGGTTGGTGAGGGGTGTCACATGCCACCGCCGCCTAGGCCTACACTTTTTGCACTATTTTTTGCCGATTTCGGATGACACAAAGCAAAATCATCTCTACAGATGTCATGTTTGCGATTGTCGATGCTGTTAATTTGCGAAACGGCACTCACTGCCCTCTAGATGATTTATTGCGTAACATCCATAACAACGCTGAAACCAGACGAAGGTATCAAGGGTAGTTCCGGAGGCAACGTTTGGGGTGGACCAGAGAGTGTGTGCCAATTACCGGGGTATCACACTTCTCAGCCTCCCTGGTAAAGTCTACTCCAAGGTGCTGGAAAGGAGGGTTTGGCCGATCGTTGAACCTCAGATTGAAGAGGAACAATGCGGTTTTCGCCCCGGACGTGGAACTACGGACCAGCTCTTCACTCTCGCAAGGATCCTGGAGGGGGCCTGGGAGTATGCCCATCCGGTCTACATGTGTTTTGTGGATCTGGAGAAGGCGTATGACTGGGTCCCCCGGGAGAAACTGGGAGGTGCTGCGGGAGTATGGGGTAAGGGGGTCTATCCTCAGGGCCATCCAATCCCTGTACTCCCAAAGCGAGAGCTGTGTTCGCGTCCTCGGCAGCCAGTCAGTTTCGTTCTCAGTGGGTGCTGGTCTCCGCCAGGGCTGCGCCTTGTCACCAATCCTGTTTGTGATATACATGGACAGGATGTCGAGGCGTAGTCGTGGTGGGGAGGGGTTGCAGTTCGGTGGTCTGAGGATCTCGTCACTGCTTTTTGCAGATGATGTGGTCCTCATTGGATCATCGGCCTGTGACCTTCAGCACTCACTGGATCGGCTGGCGGCCGAGTGTGAAGCGGCTGGGATGAGGATCAGCACCGCTAAATCTGAGGCCATGACTCTTAGCAGGAAACCGATGGATTGCTTACTCCGGGTAGGAAATGAGTCCTTAGCCCAAGTGAAGGAGTTCAAGTACCTCGGGGTCTTGTTCGCGAGTGAGGGTACTATGGAGCGTGAGATTGGCCGGAGAATCGGAGCAGCGGGGGCGGTATTGCGTTCGCTTTACCGCACCGTTGTAACGAAAAGAGAGCTGAGCCACAAGGCAAAGCTCTCGATCTACCGGTCGATCTTCGTTCCTATCCTCACCTATGGTCATGAGGGCTGGGTGATGACCGAAAGGACGAGATCGCGGGTACAAGCGGCCGAGATGAGTTTTCATAGAAGGGTGGCTGGCGTCTCCCTTAGGGATAGGGTGAGAAGCTCAGCCATCCGTGAGGAACTCGGATTAGAGCCGCTGCTCCTTTACTTAGAAAGGAGTCAGCTGAGGTGGTTCGGGCATCTGGTAAGGATGCCCACTGGGCGCCTTCCTTGGGAGGTGTTTCAGGCACGTCCAGTGGGGAGGAGACCTCGGGGAAGACCCAGGACTAGGTGGAGAGATTATATCTCAACACTGGCCTGGGAACGCCTCGGGATCCCCCCGTCAGAGTTGGTCAATGTGGCCCGGGAAAGGGAAGTCTGGGGCCCCCTGCTTGAGCTGCTCCCCCCGCGACCCGACCCCGGATAAGCGGACGAAAATGAGATGAGATGAGATGAGATGTGTCCATATTATATCCATTATATTGACCGGGTATTCCCAAGACGCTCACGCTCTGCAGCAAGCCAGTCACAGTTGATTGGCGCGGCGCTGTACAGCGAACGTAAACAAACAACTAAGCTAAGGTTTAAGTATTACTTTTCCTCCAGAGATCCCGCTAATGTTGTGTTATAAAGTAAAGGGAAACAAGATATCTATTCTTCCTCCACCTCTATCGCTGTCGCTGACGCTTATAGTTTGCCTCCCTCGCTCTGGTAACGTCACGTACGTGAAAAAAATAAAAAACGAAGCTCCGAATACCGATTTAAGCTTCGAATACTAATTTTCCGAACGAATATTTGAATATTCGAATAATTCGGGCCAGCCCTAATATATACAATACATACTAGCTGGAGCACCAACCAGAATCAGATCACAATCGCTTAGGACCGTGGGTAACCTTTGGCCAGGTCTTCACGAGCAAACAGAACCAGCAGCAAAGTTTACGTAAACCAATTTCTTACCTTATGTGGCCCTCCACATGCAGGCCAGATGACGTATCCATATCGTTATCCAGTGTCACAAACATGCTTTTTATAGGAAGCAAAAGGACCGGCTATTTTCTGAATAAAAAGGTCAATTTTGGCTCTGTCTTGAAACTTCTCCAGTGCGTTCACCGTGCGTTCACACCAAACGCGACAGGGCGACAGGATCCCATACAAAGTGAACGTATAGACGCGTATCGGGTTTTGATTTGTCGCGCCACACTTTCGCCGTGCACAGACGAGCGCGTTCACGAGGATTTGTGGCGCGACAAAGTCGTTCGAGTTGAAATATTTCAACTTTGACACGAATTTCGCGTGATGACAGCCAATCAGCGTTCAACAGCGTGGCCACTGAGTGACATGTGTAACATAACAGCCAATCAGCGTTCAACCGTCAAACTCAGTGCAGTGCAGTCCGGGGTGAACTGCAGCATGGAGGGGAAAGTGATTGTTGCCGTTTGCGACTCACAGAGCTCTATCTATAATATAATAGTATATAATATAATATTTGTATACATAAACAACAAAAGCTGCTGGTGTCCTTCTACCGGTCAACCATTGAAAGTGTGCTCACTTACTGCATCACAGCATGGTATGCTGGGAGTTCGGCGGCAGACAGGACTATCCAACCAAACATCCTTCACATTCACCGAGCGAACATTATGAAAGTAAAATGCACATTTCTCGCTAAAAATGTTTACATAAACGCTTTTAATGGCGTAACTATGTTACTATTTCCACCTAGAATAAAGAAAGATGTCCGCCATATGCTTCTGTGCAAGCGTCACTACTCTCTGCCAGTGACGTCGGGTCAAGCTCCACGCTGGTTGGCTATTGCGGCTAAGCGTCAAGCGTAGGCGCGTCAAAAGTTTATTTCTTTTAACTCTGCGCGTTGGTGCGTTGGGCGCGTTGATGCGTTTACGTGTGTCATTACGTGCGTATGCCACGTTTAACGCCACTAACACGCCGCTTTAACGCGTGTAACGCGTCTACGCGCCTACACCAATGGTTCCCTGTACAAAAATGCTGATTTTCACCGCCAACGCGCGTGCAGTGTGGCCTTGCCTTAAGATAGAGCTCAAAGGGGAAAGTGAGACCTTGTGTCACACAAACCTTTGTCCTCCAAATTGATTAAATCAATCAATGTTTGATCATTTAAATCAAACATTCAAGGTAATGAATTATTAAGCGTGGAAATCAAACATGGCCATTGCATCTTGTGGGTACAGAGACCCCCTGCTCCTCGCCAATTCTTTGCTCCACAATGTCACCATGTGATTACAAGCAGAGAACAAGAAATCTAGTCTGAGCCTTGGCATAAGGCCACGAGAAACCCAACTTAAGCTGCGCACGTCATGACTCATCTGGTTGCGTGACGTTATTATAAATGTAAAACGTGATGGAATCTTTCATTTGGCATTTTAAATGGGTTTCACGCTGACAAATGGCACATCCTCTCTCGTGCCATTCTATCTTTCCATGATAAAATTGTTTTATCCAATGTCTCGTCTGTCAAATGTGTTGTCAATCTTTGATTCACATTTAACAGTTCGATAGAGACACATTTTTGCCCCTAGGAGCAATACAGCGTAACACCTTCCAGCACAGGAAACATGCTGTGGATCTGCATGAGGAACTGCTTCACATGTTTAGGTAACACTGTAGGTTCTCATGTTGAAATCTTGCCACACTGTATGCAACACACTGTTAAATCGAATCTTATGAAGTGATGCAATCAAAGGCAAGATTATGTTAATTTTGAACAGATAATTAAAGACAGGGCCATTGTCGCCTTTCCCTTGTCCCAGCGGACGTAGAGTTTTACCTAAAGAGTAAAGGCTTGAAAAAGTCACCATATCGTATTGGGAAATCCTATTTTTAAATCATTATATAATTATCTTCCTGTTCCCTGAAATCATTATTGCTAATTATGTTGTGCGAAGTCTGTCATTTCTTTAATCAAATGGTTCGCTTCGGAAATGGAAAAAAGGGAAATTGCCGATAGCAGTGTGTTGGTTGCTTGGTCACCAGGAAAGCCTTCCCCCGGGAGTCCTTGAGGCTTAAATGTTCGACATGATACCAATTTTACCACAGATTATAAAGTGGTTTGAAGAGCCAGGTACCGGGTTGGATCTAGACACAAACCCATATTCTATGCTACCCACCCCTGGCTACACTGGGCAATGATAGGAAGGTTGCTGGATTATGCAAAAAGCAACGACTGATTAATGCACCCCATTTGCATGGGGGGAGGGGGGCATAGTGAGGTAATGACACATAACAAATGAGCTGGCTGCGTACTTACGCTGTAGAACACACGTTTCACATTTGTCTATGCTAATATCGTTCTTGACTGTTATTGACTGTTATTCCTAGAAATGTTTTTCATAATACCTGATTAAAAGTGAATTCCGCCTATAGCTCAATTTCATTTCTAATTGAGTGCCCTGAATACATTTCCCTATTTGATGGCAAACCAAATGGTGTACATTCACTCTATACCTGCGTAAAGGTAACGTACTCAAACAAACGGCAAGATGGTGTGAAGTGTGAAATACAATTGCAACTCATGAAGATCGCCTGACTGGACCACATATAATTTAGATAATTTCATGAAAAGCGTAGGCTATATATTTCCCCGAAATATTAATTTGCAAGAATTCCAAAGCCAAGCCTTTTCCAACTCCAGGCAACGTGTACGTAGGCAATGCAACACAGCATTAAGAATCATTGTAAAGTGTTCTAATAACTACGAATAACTGGAGCATCGTACACCATTCATTTGTTATTTTCCTACCGTCACGTTCTCTACTGACTGAGTGCATTTTTCCTCTTATATGCTTACATTAATTGTAACTGTTTTATTTGCTGTTGAAAAATGAGGCCAGTTCTATCTTCAGAGAGTCAGGCCCAATCTACAAGACGCCGCAAGTTTTTCCGTTGCGTTTTCAAAAGCCCCACTCTGGAACCAGTCTTTTCAAAAGTCTGTTTCTAGGCCCGAAACCTCTTGTCTTGTGGACTTAACAAAACCGCAGCAAAACAGTCTTTGTTTATAAAACCCCTCCGGCGTCGTGTGGACTTATGGCAAAACCTCAGCAAAACAGTCTTTGTTTTCTAAAAACCCTCCGGCTTCATGTGGACGGAGCCTCGACTATAGTATAGCAACCCTTGTGTATCCATGCAGTTGTGAGCACCTCCCACTTATCTGCCATGTGGCTGGGGGAGGGTCGTCAGGCTAATGTGGCACACCTGGGCCGCAGTCGATAATAGGTTGGCCTGGTCATAACCCTGTACTGCAGGTCTGGCTCCACCACCATTTTGTGGTTGGGGCATTCTGGGCTCCATCTTGTTACACTAGTCCACACCATCATATATTTATCAATACCTTATACATATTGCTGATGTTATGGAGAGGAGTGTACAAACCTACACTCCTCACTGGATGCTTCTTATTTTGATTATGTAATGAACACATATAATTCAACCCTTTCTCATGCCTGGTCTCCCTTTTGTAATTATCTTTGAGCCAAGGACGTTAAATAGTCAACCGCTAGATGTACAACTACTGTAAAACTATTTCAACCAAATCCGCTGTGGGGAGATTTTCTTCAACAGAGAACCACACATTCTCAAACAATGGAAAAATGTTCTCTTTAATTTTTCCATTAAAGGGACACTGTGTAAAAATTACTCCCATCTAGTGGTACAATTGTATATTGCATTCAAACTAATAGTGCTCGCTTGTCCAAAAACTACGGTGGGCAGTATGTGCCAAGAAGCTGTGACATGACACCTACTAGGCTACCTCATCGAGTCATTCGAGTGATGATGAGGTTCGTATCCTAATCAACGCATTGTAATCCGTTGATTTCAACAATGTAACAGTATTCTAAATACCAACAATTTACATTGTAACGTACGGAATCAAATCAAAATCAAATCAAATCAAATTTATTGTCATTTTGTTGATTGAACAACAAAACGAGAAGGCGTTTCTCACGGATCAAGATCAACATACATTTCAAACAAACAAACAAACAAACAAACGTCCCAATGATGAATAAATAAATAAATAATAAATAAATAATAAATAAAGTCCAGTGAGAAGATCTGGGACGCTGGTGCATTGAGCATCCTGACAGCTTGAGGTAGGAAGCTGTTCCGCAGCCTGGTGGTGGAGCATCTTAAGCTGCGATAGCGTTTCTTGGAGGGTAGGAGCTGAAAGAAGCTGTTCAGTTTGTTTACGTCCACCCCGTCTCTGCTGCTTCCTCCTCCGGGCAGTTCCGGGCACGGTGTCACAGTGTCCGTTAGTATCCTGTGTTTGCGTAGTATGTCCAGATGCCAGCGAATGCCAGTGATGTTACTCGCTCTCAATGTCCTAATGTTTAATATTGTTTCCCTGTCATAAACTACGTTCGTAGGAAGTCTCACACTCAAACATTCAATCTCAATCTCACAGATCTCAAGAGGGGCCGCTGCGACTGTACGCGCCGCCAGTTAGTCGCCCTGGCAAAGAGTTTACTTCCTCGTCTCCTATCCTGTTCCTAATTCCTCCTCTCGATCTTCTTTTCCTCCGTATTGTCTTCTTTATCAGAGTTGTTGGTATGAAATCCAGTTGTTCGGGTGATAAATCAACTGTCTGGCAAGCGAGTTGAAGCTCCAGAAGGTCCGCTCTAGCGTAAGTGCGTCTTGGTGGATTTGGATACGTGTGACCCCAGCAGAGAATAAACCTCCATAACTTGATGAAGAATGGCTTTTGAATTCCTCCAACGCATTTGACAGTATCCATAAGTCATAAGAATATTGTCATGATTTAAACTCGACAAAAATATGAAAAAGTAAATTAAATATGTAATAAAGTAGCCTGCTGTATGTAGCCTGCGGTATTGCGTTCGCTTTACCGCACCGTTGTAACGAAAAGAGAGCTGAGCCGCAAGGCAAAGCTCTCGATCTACCGGTCGATCTTCGTTCCTATCCTCACCTATGGTCATGAGGGCTGGGTGATGACCGAAAGGACGAGATCGCGGGTACAAGCGGCCAAGATGAGTTTTCTCAGAAGGGTGGCTGGCGTCTCCCTTAGGGATAGGGTGAGAAGCTCAGCCATCCGTGAGGAACTCGGATTAGAGCCGCTGCTCCTTTACTTAGAAAGGAGTCAGCTGAGGTGGTTCGGGCATCTGGTAAGGATGCCCACTGGGCGCCTTCCTTGGGAGGTGTTTCAGGCACGTCCAGTGGGGAGGAGACCTCGGGGAAGACCCAGGACTAGGTGGAGAGATTATATCTCAACACTGGCCTGGGAACGCCTCGGGATCCCCCCGTCAGAGCTGGTCAATGTGGCCCGGGAAAGGGAAGTCTGGGGCCCCCTGCTTGAGCTGCTCCCCCCGCGACCCGACCCCGGATAAGCGGATGACGATGAGGATGAGGAGGAAAGTAGCCTTTCAATGACGAGTCGCTCAAACATAGGAGCGCCCATCTCGTTGCCATGGAAAACCATGTTATACATAATAATAATAATAATAATAATACATTTCATTTAGAGGCGCCTTTCAAGACACCCAAGGTCACCTAATACATGCTTACACATCGTCGTTTTTTTTTGGCGTCGATGATTCCTTCTCCTGTGGCGTGGCATAACTATGGTCTTTCAAACAAATGCGGTGCATGTTCAAATTTGCCGGTAAATCTCGTCTCGCTATACTAAGCTCTGTTCCACCGTTACGCTGGCTCAGAGTGAAAACGCGTTTGCAATTCCTGTACGACGTAGTGCTTTTTGACCCTCTCGGCAGCTCATAGACCGGAAGAAAATGGAAGCCTCCATGAAGCTTACCCGTCCTATGTAACCATATTGATATTAATATTAATTATTCTTCGCTCAGGAGGATAAGTGAGATTTTTGGCAGAGATCATTTTACACCAATGAGGACTTATTTATGAATGAATATGTTGATTTGAGGTAATAAATTACTCAAAATATTACATAGTGTCCCTTTAAAGATGTGTGGTAAAAACCAAACACAAAAATACACACTGTCTTCACTGGGATTACACTTCATCAACCCTAAAAATGGATTATGAATGGTAACTCTTGAGATACAACTTCATCTGCAGCACAAACAGGAGAATGAAAATGACTGAAAGTCGCATTCCGTTACATGTTCCTCTTTAATGCAGATGATATCTTATTATAATCTTATTATATATCTCTGATTAAAAAACATTACAATCCATTAGACTGTGGCATCCTGCTATCACCATTTGTTGTGTTTTTTTTGCATTGAGGTGATAGCTACACATTTTAGATACATTTGTCATAGTCACTGCAGCTGCACAGCATTGTCTCGCTCCCTCTCTCCCCTACTCTCCCTCTCCCCCCACCCACTACCCCTCTCTCTCCTCACCTCCCTCACTCCCCCCTTCTCTCTCCCCTCACCTCCCTCTCTCACTCACTCCCCCCCTCGCTCTCCTCACCTCCCTCTCTCACTCACTCCCCCTCACGCTCTCCTCACCTCTCTCTCTCTCTCACTCCCCCTCACGCTCTCCTCACCTCTCTCTCTCTCTCTCTCACTCCCCCTCACGCTCTCCTCACCTCTCTCTCTCTCTCTCTCACTCCCCCTCACGCTCTCCTCACCTCTCTCTCTCTCTCTCTCTCACTCCCCCTCACGCTCTCCTCACCTCTCTCTCTCTCTCTCTCACTCCCCCTCACGCTCTCCTCACCTCTCTCTCTCTCTCTCTCTCTCTCTCTCACTCCCCCTCACGCTCTCCTCACCTCTCTCTCTCTCTCTCTCACTCCCCCTCACGCTCTCCTCACCTCTCTCTCTCTCTCTCTCTCTCTCTCTCTCTCTCTCTCTCTCTCTCTCTCTCTCTCTCTCTCTCTCTCTCTCACTCCCCCTCACGCTCTCCTCACCTCTCTCTCTCTCTCTCTCTCTCTCTCTCTCTCTCTCACTCCCCCTCACGCTCTCCTCACCTCTCTCTCTCTCTCTCTCACTCCCCCTCACGCTCTCTCTCTCTCTCTCTCTCCCCCTCACCTCTCTCTCTCTCTCTCTCTCTCTCTCTCTCTCTCTCTCTCTCTCTCTCTCTCTCTCTCTCTCTCTCTCACTCCCCCTCACCTCTCTCTCTCTCTCTCTCTCTCTCTCTCTCTCTCTCTCTCTCTTCCTGCTGGAACGATGGAGGCCAAGCAGTTAAGCTGCCATGTTGGATCGAGGTTATCTTCGACGTGCACCAGTGACCCATTGCCAGGCTGCCGCCGTAGCGACCGTAGTCAACGACAAGACACGCTGCCGGTGTAGCACAGGGGGGGAATGGGTGGGTAACTTTACACATGTTTTTGAGGGGGGTTGAGCGGGTGGTAGGGTGCGAGGGTGGGCATGGCCATGTTGGCCATGGCACATATTAGAGTAGGGGGTGGGGGCACGGAGCTCTCCTGGCGTCTCCTCTGTCCACCGTGAACGACAGAGATTAACCTTGGTAATGCCCACCCCCAGCCACTGATTACAGGGCTCTTGGGGGGAGGGGTGGGGGGCCATTTTGTGGGGGATTCAACCACTTTGAAGAGGTCAAGGTAGAAGATCAGAGCTGCATCAAAATTTATATTTGTTATATACTTATATATGTTACTATTATATTATGGAGTTTTGTATGAATTAGTTAAGTGCTAAAATGTTTTTTATCGTTGTTATATTGTTTATGTATATGTAGGGTTACACTTAGCCTTCCTAGATAATCCTAAATTGAGTATGAGCTGAGTATCAACGTTGTCTCAGTTCAGTTTCAGACACACACACATGTCAACAAGTTTAAGAACCTATCAACATCTGTTTGGTGAAATCTAACTATGCAAAGATTTGTTTTTTGATGTTGTCAAAAATACGTAAATTGAATAGCAACTATCCATCTTCACAAGTGTTTGAGTTGAATATCATGTTACATGTCTTAATACAGGGTTAGAGTTGTCTGGTGAGATTTGTGCAATCAACTAATATTTAAAAATGATGTCTACGGAGTTTCTTTAAGTATTCAAATAAGTATCAAATGATTATCACCCACATACAACCTGCCACTCAACAGGACATCATATGAGTTGACCATTACTTTTGGTAGTCTAACAGGCCCATATCAACAAACAATAATATGGACTATCCAAATAAAGCGAAACATTATCTGTAGCTGAATTTAGAAGTTACTGAATGTCTATTGATCATCTTAGAATCATCAAAAGTAACGTAACTGCAATATATATTTCTAAACAAAGGACCGAGATCCATGATTTCAAGGCTAAAATTGCCAATTGCAAAAGGGCAACAGAGAAATAATGTTTTAAATAAAAGATGAGGAATAGTAGGCTGTAAATAAAGTATCAAACGTACTGTTATGAGCTAACTGCGGGAAGCTGGGGAAAGTCCTTTAGGCACTTGATGAAGGTAAGACAACGTACGTTCCTTCCATGCTAAAGCTGTATCATTCGCATGGGCAGCAACAATAATGGTAAACAATTCTGAGCTCATGCTTTTTTTGCTCTGGCAGATGGTCTGGCCCCTCGCCCGTGTTGAGCCAATCACAACCCTTGATCTAATATGGGACGGGTTTGACGCGATGACTGTTCAGAGGAGTGCCCTACAGGAGCACCATTGAGGTACGTTCATAAACAACCCAGATGGCCTGGGTCCCGTTTCGTTGCTCAGGGCCCCGTTTCCCGAAAGCGTCGTTAGCCTAAGTGGATCGTGAAGTGCGTCGAAAGGGCATCGTAGAGTTTTCACCGCGTTTCCCGAAAGCATCGTAGGGAACGAACGTCTTGAAAACGCTCGTAGCTAACGAGTACTCCAGGGGTGCTCGTAGGTAGGCCCTACTCGTAGGACGCTAAGAGCATCGTCAGCTATAGCCTCAGTGGCGTCACCATCGGACATTCCGTATATTGGATGCGTTTTATTAAAACGCATTGCGCCTTTATGTTCTTAGTTTGGTAATTAATAAAGATTATTAATTTATTTATTAATAAAGATGTTATAATGGCCAAAATAAAACGGGACAGTCCAGAAAATGTTTGCGCAGGCAGGGCACTCAAAATGTGTGAGAGAAAGTGGGGGGATTTGTGCAGACTGACATAGGCTACTCATAAAACGTAGCATAAAATAATGTAATTTTTTTTTTTTATTAAACAAATTAAAAAAATAAAAAAATAACGAAATAAAATAAATGAAAAAAAATAAAAAATATTGGTTGGTCACGTTGACGGGAATGTTTAGTGACATGAGGGAGGGTGGAGGGGGTTAAAAAAAAGTCTCAATCACTATTCGACGCGCATGAAAACCAGCCGCGTAGTTATGAGGGAGGCCGTCCTCACACCGATCTTCCTCATCGTCATCGTCCTCAACGTCCTCCGGTTCAAGCAATGCCACCCCAGCCTTAGCTGCAATGTTGTGCAACATAGCCGTCACACATATCACGGCGCATGACTTGGCCGGAGAAAACTGGAGCCCTCCGCCTGACTTGTGAAGGCATCTAAAGCGCAACTTCCACCTCCCGATCGTGCGCTCAACGATGCACCGGGCCAGACGGTGGGCTTCGTTGTATTCCTCATCATGGACGTCTCCCGGGTTATTCACAGGTGTGAAGAGGAATTATTTAAGGGGGGAAAATGCCGTGAAACGCACAGTGCATTCAGGATGAGGACTGATATATGTCGGTTTAAGCCTAATCAATTGTGTTTTAATGTCTTTAGCATTCATATAATTGCAGTCTATTTTTTTCGTAGGCTACTCTGCTGTTGTCCTTGATGGGGATATATTTTAACCCTTTTTAACACAATTTTCCTGTGACATTCCTGCGTCTCCCCCTCCTACGGAGCCCATTTCAGCACCGTGTCAGTAGACAGTTACAATCCTACGACGTCGTGAGTGCAGCGAATGCGCGTTCACGTTAAGAGGAGTTTCGGGAAACGCTCCGAAGAAATTGACGATGGATCGCAAGATCCATCGTGAGAATGATCTAACGAGCGTGGATCCATCGTTATCGGGAAACGGGGCCCAGATTTGCTGTTGGACTATACAATTTCGTCCAGATGCATTTTAGTGATACTATTTAAATGTGGAGGGAACACACCTCATGGTTATCTTAGAATCATTTCTACTTTATTTGCTAGCTACCCTTGTATAACTTTACTTTATTTCTGTATATCTTCATCTTTAACTGCTTCTTCAACTGCGGAAAACGGCGCCATCGCAATAAATACGAGTACGACCAAGCCTTTAGGGATTTCTTGGATTGATTTGAGTTGTTTGAAAATAGTTTGCTGAAGACTGTAGGGAGAGTGCATTAGTTAGATGTTGACTGCGCTTCTCTCCGTTCGCACTGGCCAGAGGTACATTTGGATGGTGTCGCCACAAACGGCCCAGCATGAATGAAGTGCTCCCGGTAGTTGACCTATTACGAGCAGGAAGGGCACTGATATATTGATCACTTTTGTTGGCTTTGCATTTGCCCACTCTGTATCCAAGACTTCAGTGATGATTGGGGATCTAACTGCTCTTTCTCTCTGCTCCATGTTCTCTACCTTCACGTTCTCTACTGACTGGCGGTCAGCAATCAGTTGCTGGCTGTGTATATAGTAGTTAATAAAGTCCCACTACTATAAAATATCACTGTTTATAATGAGGATGATTCAAATGTGCTAAATTAAGGGTCTTCAATGTATTTGTATAGAATGCATTTAATCGTTGCTGTGTTTCATTTTGGTTTTAGAAACATAGATTCCTGTAGGTGCAGTGTACGGTCAATTACATTACATTTTATAATCTGTCGATGATCAATCTACATTAAGTAAACATTAAACTAACGATAATGTTTAATTTATATTGGATTGTTCAAATGCTAGTTTGTTTATATGCAACTGAGGACAGGCCCTGTTAACTCATATGACATGATGTTGAGTGTCAGGTTTGATGTTGGGGATAATCATGTGACACTTGAATACTTAAGGGCACTAAGTTTACATTATTTGACAAATATTTGCAACTTTTGTTGATAACACTTCTCAATAATCTTACCGGACAACCCTAACCCGTGTTAGGGTTGCCCGTGTTAGGGCTAGCATTTCTGTTTATAAATATCTATGTATCTATTTTTATGGTTCCAGATATAAACATTTAGTGTTGTAACATAAAACAATGCCAGCATTGCCTCATTCAATGTTGGCACCACTTCTGGAAGCAGAAAACATTTTATGACTGTTGTATTTCCACTCGTTTAGATGTACCTTGATGTACTTTGTACTTCTGCATATATTAGCTTTAGAAAAAAACACAGCTTAAGCATGATAATACTCTATTCCCAAATGGCATGGTTTGAACACATAACAATAGACAACGGTGATATTATGCAAGACCACGTATTTTACTTTAATGTTACTCCTCCCCATCTCCCTTTGAGGCGGAAAAAAAACAACCTAAAACGAATGTGGTGTGAATATTATGGTCGGCGCATTGAGCACCCTCAATAACAATTCTTAAAAGTCTCAGAAACGGCACTACAGACGTTATCACACCTTTCCTTACTTAAAGGTTTTTTACCAAAGTAAGAAACCCCACACACACCCACCCAAGCCCCCCTACCACACAGTCATAGGGTTACAGATCTCCCAGTTTAATACCTGGTTGCACACTTTCACTTTCTTCGCCCCCTTGTATGAATGCACTCGTTCATTCCTCGCGCCCAGTTCAGTTTCTTTCTTAGCAATTTATATAGAAGTACATCCTTGCCGTCATAAAGATAAGTACCTCTCTATATATATATTTTGCAGGTGTATAATGGGTTGGCTTAGCAGTGGGTGTAGACTCATTAGGGCCCCTATAGGAGCCGCTAGTCCTTCAAAGGGCAGGTGCTCTGGCTGCCGGGGCCCGCTGGCCTCCAGGCAGTATTTCACCAGCTTGCCCCCTCTGGAGGATAGTGGTTACATGGTAGGCTCTCACCGCGCCAATGCATGTCAGCAGGCAGGTGTTCTGAAGACAGATATACATCCACCCACATGCGCCTGCTCTGATGCGCACCTTATTGTACACAAACAACCTGTACCTCTTACTGACTTGCACTCCAGCTGTGTGAACACACATTATGACCTGATGAGCGCGCAAGACAATCCAAACACACTCACACACACACACACACACACACACACACACACACACACACACACACACACACACACACACACACACACACACACACTGCTATGCGCACATACATACACATGGACACACGCACTCACATGCACCCAGGCACACTGACCCAGCTAGACACACGCCTATACACACAAACATACAGCTACACACACACACACACACAAGCACACACACACAAACACACACAGCCACACACATAGCTACATAGACACCTACACACACACTCCTACACACACCCACACAAACATACACACACAGCACCTGAGGTGTACAACGCCACCTGGGGAGCGTAAACAGGACTCTGAGCTAAACCCACTGTATTTTCCCCAGCTGTGACAATTCATCTGGATCAGAGGCTGTGGCATGGGGCTATTTTTCCATGTCCCTGCCCTTCTAACACATAGACTAACACAAAAACACAGGCAGTGTGCAACGCTAGGACGGGATCCAGTTGCGACCAAGCTGAAGCCAGCAAATTACAGCAGTGATCTCCCACCGATTTGAATATGGATGTATGCACATTAGGCACACACACAGAGAACAGAATAAATTGTGAATGGAAGCAATTATTTCCCATACGTTTTGGGTTAGGATGTGATTAAATGTCTGAGGAGGGAGGTACGCGGACGCTACTACTATGTTTTCCTCTTGAGAGAGCAAGAGGCAAGACGTACAGTCGTCTGCGGCGGCTGAAGACTTTGTGCTCTAAAGTTCGTACTAATCAGCCCGGCCCATGATTGCCATCAACTCTCAGAAAGAGCCGGAGTGCGTAGAAATCACGAAGCACCAAGCATGCAATTCAGCTTTCAATCATAATACACCCACCCCATCAACCCGCTACAACACCACCAGCCACTCGCCCCTACCCGTCTCCCCTCCACAACCTGGGGACATTTAAAGAGGACATGAACAATCCAATGTGTGTGTGTGTGTGTGTGTGTGTGTGCTTAACGGTATCTGTTTCTCTTATGTGTGCGTGAGCACGCGTGTGTGTCTACACGTGTGTCTGCTTGCGTGTGTGTTTGTGTTTGTGTATTAAAATCCCCCGGTGACAGACACCAAACCACATAACGACATGGGATGATTTATGGCGGCTCGAACCCGTATCACTGCGAGATATGCATTCTAGCAAGGAACGAAGGAGAGCACTGCTTTAGCATCAGCCCCAAATGTGTCTCCCTGCAACGTTTTGCCATTTCACTTAAGGCACTTGTTATACCGGTCAGTGCAGGCGTATGAGTGTAATGGCTGCAGTGTGCTTCTCTCTCTCTGTCCCTCTCTCCAGCCCTCTGTCACTCTATTATGTGATTTGTATTGTTATATTGGACAGAGAGTTGCATATTCCACACAGTCCCAATAGCTCTCTACTGGATCCTCTCCAATAAGACACAGATTCCTCATGTAAAGGGGGTGGCAGTATTGATAATCTGTGTGTAATTGTTAACATAGGTATTCTCCACTGCAAAACAGAACACAACATTTCATGGGCCTATCTAATTGGTGATACAAAGCGTTTGACAGGAGATGTAGGTTCTTGGCATACACTTTAAAAGATTATTTGAAAGAAGCCGCACTGTTGCCTAGGGGCAGTGATGGTGGTGGTGGGATTCATTCTTTCTTTTCAGCTGTCAAAACATTTCTGGCGGAATGCAGGAAAAGAAAATACTGTAGCTCAGTAACTGAAATACTATGATGCTATGAAGCAAAATACATGGGATTCAATAATTTATTGTACTTTTGTTTCTGCTTCATGGGGAACACCTCAGAATGTTTGAATGTCATGGTCTTCTGTTGAGATGCTTGGATACTGTCTCCGTAACCTTCCATTTCCGAAATAACAAGTCAATATGATATTTTTTTTAAACATTACATTAAAGTACTTGGTATGCCGCATACCTTGTTAGCTAATATTCATGTTATCTGCCATCAAATAAATAATGCAAAAATAAATAAATAAAGTACAATTTGTGTCTTAATTATGTTACGTCCATCATAGTTTTTATTGTGTCTAAAGCTGACAGGCTTACATTTCCACCCAAAAAAAATCTTAATTTTATTTTCCTCCCCGGGACCAACACACAGCTGGCTAGGGAGTTTTGTTGCAGCTTTTGCACGATCCAATCAAATCTTGAAGGATCAAATCACATTCCTCCTACGTTTCATCCTGTCCTAATTACCGGTTTCACTTGGAAGTACATCATATTACGGAAATAAGATATGCTCTGATACACCATGTCACGTTGTCTTCAAATATCCTTTCCTACCCAGATGGCTGAAGTGGAATATGTTTCTGTTCTTGGCAGTATTATATGAGGGTGCATTCCAAAAAAAAAAATCTCAATATTTTTTAGATTTGCTTTGTTGAGGGTCCTTTAGCTCTTGTAACCATAAGCTCCCTAGTGGTCGAAACCCCTTTGGTGTAAATTACCTTCATTATCATTTAATAAATTTTCTATTTTCAGATCGATATTTTTTTACAATGTTTTCATTTCCATGCCTTAATACCGTGTGTTTTGAACATTCATGGAATCAACATGTATTTTTTATATCGGAGCTCGACACGAGAGTGCATAGCCATTAGCATCCTGCACAGTACTCTTTCATCTCGTTATGCAGTATAGAATAATTTACTTTATGACTTTATTTAGGGATTAGGTGAACAATTATAGTCTTCTTTTTTTTTTCCGTGGCTATGTCGAACATTAAATGTATAAAGGACCAGTTATTTGCTGGTGTAATAGTCCATATAATGGAATATACAGTATAATCATTGAACAATGGTGATAGCCACAGGTTGGGTCTCTTCATTGAAACGTTATCAATAAACTTGTACTTTAGTAAAAAAATGTATATCAGTTTAATATAAATGTGACATCTATAATGATAATGAACATCTTAGTGATTGATCATTTGATTATTAACCGTATGTCCTTAAACTTTATCTAAAAAAAGCAGCTGCTGCGCCAATACATTTATAAAGTTGACATACACATGCAGGACTTGAATAAAGGTTGTTTTTGAACACAGCTTTTTGAAGTTATATCGTAAAAACTTGTTTTGAATTACAACATTCTCTGAAAAAAGTGTTAATTTTAGTCAGCAAACAGTGAAACAACCTAAAAAAGTAACATCTCATGAACACGGATGTCGTACACCCACTTAACACCCATCATAATCCCCCTCTTCCGTGAACTGCCATTCGCTACACTATATTACACTTGGATTGAAATGTGTGTGAAACTCCATTATAATTTCATCCTCTAAAAACACAGGATATTTTGGTGAAAGGACAGAGGATGGTCATCTTCAATGGCTATATTTGGGAGCGTCCGAGAGAGGGTTAAGTGTCCGGACAGTAATAGCATAATGCCAGGGTGAGTGTGGACTTCTGGAACTGTCTGTTCAGCGGTTGATATCCACGTCCGAGCAAGGGTTACGCTCCTCGGGCCACTCATTTATAACGCCACGTTGTGTGTGTGTGTGATGCTCCGTCTGGTCAGTGGTTGATGTTGATGGCCCTGCAAGAGACGGTTAAACTTCTAGGATACCTAAATATAATGCCACCGTGTGTGGATGTGTGGAGCACCGTCTGATCAGGGATTAATGCTGATTGCCCTGTCCGAGGGAGGGTTACGGTTGTAGTACACTTATATATAATGGCGTGTGTGGAGCTCCATCTGGCCAGCGGTCGTGTTTGATGTCCAAGAGAGTGTTAATTTTCTCGGAGATAGTAACACCTCAACGGCACATTTCATGTACAGCAATGCTCGTTATAACACTACAAAACTAAGGTACTAAAAATAGGTTTAAAAATAGGTTGTAGCTATTGGGATAACATGCCCTGCTCCTTCCTACAAGAAATCTTTTTTATTAAACCCATTCTATCTAGAGTTGTTTATCCATTCTGGGCTACTGTACAAACATGGCGGTGCAACATGGTGGCCCCACTTGCGAGAGGACCCGCCTCCTATGTAGATATAAATGGCACATTTTTAAGTAACAAAAACACCCCAAAAAATTATATTGACATTAATTTAAACATGCATTTGGATATTAAATCTAATAGATGCCTTTTGCACCTTGAAGCAAAAGGTGGACTTTCTTATATAATATTTCCGTCTAAAATCCTGTCATAGGAAAAGGGAAAGCACAGGGTGCGCCTGCACTAGAGTGTAGGGAGAGTTGATACCAATTATCATTGTTCCTGTGAAGTTCTTTCTGACCTGGACCCCGGGCGCTAGATGCAATATTCCGGGAGGAGATTTGTGCCGTATTCCAATACCCGTACTATCCGTACTTCCTAGCGAAATTTTGAGTACGTAGTACGTTCCAATTCAGATCCGGCGAAAATAAGAATACTTCAAGGACCCGGATGTCGTACTCAAAACGGTCTAATCGTGAAGTGTGGATCGAAGGACACTTTCCGTACTCAACGGCAGCCATCTTAGCTAAGTAGCGGAAGAGGCGGAGCCAGGCTTAGACAAAGTCGGCGCATTTTCCACATAGCCTGCATTAATAGTCATTTTGTAGTTTTTATAGCTTTTTATTGCTGCTAGGCGTAAAGAGTTCACCGTTCAAAGCGGGATGTTTATTGCGGGGGAGGAGCCGCGGCGGCAGTCGTGATCGTAATTTCCGGTTAGTGCACCACGGAGTACTCGATTTGGAACAGCACTCACATCTGAAAAATTAACTCTGGAAGTACGGGTATTGGAACACGGCATTGGTCTCCCACGGAGGGGGACACAAAATCTTCCTCAACCAGTAACAACCTATAGCCTCTCAATAGCATTCCCACCAATCTATCCATGTGTGCTTTCACCCGTCACTGTGCCTTCAAGCACATAGCACATCGCTGCAAATGAACTTGCATATGCCAAGAAGACAGTGCTTCAGTCTTACAACCCCTTGCATCACAAAATAACGAGTCACGTTTTGTGCTGTGAAAATGATTGTTGCAGTTTAAGTAGACAGGTGCACAGGGCACAAAGCTCATGCCCAGCTTATGGCAATGGATATGTTGTGGTTCTCAACAGGGATCCCAAACCTATCCATGCCATGAGCCAACTGTGGAGATACTTTTTAAACACACAAAATATATAGTAATATTTAAAATGTGTGTGTGTATAGTGTGATTGGTGCTGTGGTCCCCCAAACTATTTCTATGGGTAGAATGATGGTTTTAGAAACAGGACAAATCTTTAAATGGAGGCTAGTTTCGGTCTTCCTTAGCTAAAATTAGTTTGCAGCTATACATTATTATATAGCTTCCTTTGGAGTTTTTTGAACAACCATATATGGGGCAATCATTGCCCCCCAGCCAAGTCCAGACAGATAATCATTGCGAAATGCAAAGTTCAATATCTGGATGGTCTCACCAGGCTGATTCAGCAGTTGACAGAGAGTCATCGGGGATTGTAATTGTAATGATCCAGACACATCCCCTTCAGAAGCAGCTTGGGTAGTCTTTCATTGGGAGGTTTAGATTCTATTACGCCAGTCTCCATTGGAATGAGGTGTCCTGCTTGGGGATTTGAAGGGACTTCATAAAATATTCAGGCACTTTGAAAAGCTCCATGGATGCTCTTCTGGGATTTTTTAATGCAGATTAACAGATCTGACAGAGAGAAATAAAATACAGTGATGAGAATAGGGAGTCCCTGCACATTAACACACCAACTTGGACTTCAGAATGGCCATGAAAATAAAATTATGGATTCAATAGATCCTTGTTTTTGTTTCATAAAATTACCCCACATACATAAGGTTTGGTTGACACAAATAAAAGCCATCCACGTTCAGTACCTTCAAAAGGTTAAAGAATGTGGTTGTTTTCTGTTGTGCCTCTAGCTGTCTGAAGGGTGAGCCTTGAGTTTAAAGCAATAAAGCAATTCCACAAGTGGAATGGAGTAGAGCTCACAGTTCAAAAGATGAATCACATTTCTGTGATGTTGCTTCAGGAAGCACATGTGCAAATCCAAATATGCTGGTTTTGAGTTGTGAGACAAATTTGAAGGAACTACTTTGTCACCAAGTACTTTTTAACAATTTAATAATGCCATTTGTCCAATACCAATGTGTGTGATATATTTTTCAGCCATAAATGTGGTATCAAACAAAATTAATCCATTCTGCAACCGGCTTAAATTCTCAATATAGAAGAATGGCCTGCTGGTTGCATCCTGTTTATTCCGATTTGTTCATTCAGTGCACAATACATTTATTGCACTTTGTTTTCTTTCTCAGAATTCTTTTGAGGTTATCAGGGATTGGTATTGAGCCAAATTGTGTTTTTCATTAAATACCTCTGTTGGCTTGTTGATGTGTTTGGGATGAATAACTCTAGCGTATCCTTGGAATAAAATGGTACTTAGTGCTGGGCGGCTACAATTTTGTAAATTTAACAAACGTTCAATTTATATTTGTGAAGTAGTTTTTGATATTCATAGTTTGTTGGCACGTTGTTTGGATAATCAAAACAGACATTCTTCTTGTTTCAGCAAACAGAATAGATAAACATGCAATCAAACATGTGTCTCGCCAGCAATGAACTTAGTTCCTTTTCTCTTCTTTTGTTTAACATTGATATCAAAACACTTTAAAAAGCGATGTAATGACATCGGGAGAAAACGTCTGCATAACATTCCAGCTATTAATTATGTATCCTGTCAACCATATTTTCTACCATTTCAGCCTCTGTGTGGCTCCAGTGCATCTCTATACATTTCCATCGAACGAATACACATATTAATATCCTTATACTTATATAATATATAATATAGTTATATTTCTATCTATATCTTTGATTAAAAATGAAATAATAGAAAAATATCAGTCATTAGTAATATGTTGTTATTTTTATAAATTGTACTGATGTCTAGAAGCATACATAAGAAAAGGTTGCAAACTTTAGTCAAGACTTTTCCCATTTGATAGACTTTTAAAGCTCACCATATCAAGCTCTGGATCTCTGGATAACAAATGCGTGGTGGCGTTATTAGTAATTTAAAAGTTTGGGAACATTGAAAAAGCCAATTACTTCCAGATGAAACCAAATAGAAATATCTTCTGAAAAGTCAAGTAATTCATAAACAAATCAATTCTTAATGGCAGATAATTTATAAAGAATATATTGAATAGATTCAAGAAAACAAATCTTCATGCATCATTAATCATGCGTATTTGTATTCCCTGTATTGGCTGGCGTTTTCTCTGCTCAATAAAAGCTATTGATATAATCTTGCATGGAGGTTAATTGAATCGATGTTACTGGCTATATTTATCCAAATTTTCATATATAAATGCCAAGCTGTCATCCATCAAGGCTTCTCAACTGAAGGGGGCATAGAAAAAAGCATGAAATATCTTTGACTTTCAATTTGTTTTCTGATAAAGAAATGATAAACATTTTTTGGGACATGAGCCAAGATATATGACGGAAACGCCAATCATTCTCGGCATCAGGTCCGCTAATTCAATTTACCTTTCAGATACTGTGATATCGCCTATGAAATGAGTTGAATTTGATTAAACTGACACTGTTTTTTTGTTTTTATTCCAGAGCCGTCTCATTGTGCTGTATCCTATGCTTCAATTCCTCATTGTAGCCTCAGCCAACAGGATGCAGCCCTCTTCCACAGTGTGCCCGTGTGTGTTTGGTGTCAGTGAGCTCTGGGTCTTGGCAGATGCACGCGCCAGTGGAGGGCTCTCGTGGAGGTGATTAATCAAAGCTGACATTTGCATGGAAATGGGCAAAGTTGGAGGGCTCATCTCAGTAATAACAGTGTGCCGCAAAAAGCCATTGTCCAATATGCAGATAGTAACTTGCATAATATATTTGCCCGGGCGAACATTACTACTTTATATATCGGCGCAGTATGCAACGGAATCATTAGACCAAATAGTTCAATGGCCATATGAGATTTGTTCAACAAGCCATTTAAACCAGAGTTCAATTTCAAGAGCCAGGCATATAATATATCAGTCATGTCGGACATGGAGACATGTCATTTACCATCCCAGAATGGAACACACAGGGAATTATCCTGTGTCAATGTTGTTTATGAAATGTTTTGCTTACCCAATGTGAACCTTGCTTTCACAATGGCACTAACCCTATCGGCTCTTGCTTTGTGCTCTTAAGCAAATCTCTTTAACTACTACCATTTATGCTGGTTAAGGGCCTTCCTTTTCCGTTCACATTTTTTGAGTTAGGAACAACAACGAAAAATGTTTGACGCAACCGTCTGCCACAAACAGTAACAAGCCGACCAAGTATTTAAACCCCCATCTGGGGCAGATGGAAATTTCAACACAAATGAAAACATTGAACTGAAAGAAGGGCATCAGTTTGGATTTGAACAACATGAGTTAAAAAATATATATAATTTGAGAAGATAGTTATCGAAGCAGCTTATAATAAGAGATATTTGAACAAACGACTGTATTCAAGATCAAATAATGCATACTTCCTAACGTTTAACGTCCCCCAAAACATGATTTTTGGTAAACTGGCACACAACATACCGCACACACTTTCTGGAAAATTTAATTAGTTCCATGAGCCCATGTTTGAGGGCTATGATTATTTTCAAACCATTCCGCCACAACATGCTACATTTTCTTGAACTATGATATGAAGTAACCAAAGCACATAGTAAATGTAGCTTAATGTGATTGCATTTCTGTTTGGTCAACATGGCATTCAGCACAAGGTACATGCCAGACGACGGTAGCCAGTGTAGAATTATATAAGCAATAATTCATCAATTAATTACATTTGGATCTAATTATATTGAGGTCCCTATGCCTCTGTGGTGTACCTGGTTAAGCTTCATAAACTATATTTATTGACTTGATAAATGTGAGTTTGTTTTGCTTCAGTTTTTTTTTAACAAAGACCCAATGTGTACATGCTAATTTGTTTAAGTGTAAGATGGTGAAGATTGAAATGATTATTATTCAAATTGGAGTGGGCCTACATATGAAGTAGCTGTATATTTCAGCTAGCTTTTCGTCATTCCAGGAAGCCAGTTGTTACCTTCAATAGTCCTCTGTTGTAGTGGTGGACGGGGAAAAATAACACTTAAATAAAAAAAGAATCAGATATTCCAAAGCAGTCATTTTGCCTCCAAATGAGTTGAGTATGAATCCCATTGGTCATGTTTCCATCACCTTTGAAATGAATGACATTCAAATCCAAAAGAATCAGGTTGTACCTGAGGAACGACATTGTGTTGTGTTGCAACGCTGGCGTTGTTGTTGTTGCAGGTGTCCATAGCTTTGAGGGAGGTTGTTCACTGGCGGCTTTGTGGTCGTCAATTAATGGTAAAGAAGCATGAAATTGCTTCTGTTTGAAAAAAAATTGTGGGACAGCTCTTCCTTTGGTCATACCCTATCATTGCTTAAACTCTTCTCACAAGGAGATACACTAGTGGTAGGTGCTAGAGATGACACCATTTCCGCCTAGCTCACATTAGCCTAGCTAGAACAACATAGGCAACATTTGTCAAAATGGCTGATACCCACCACATAATGTCAATAGCTTCCCATGTAGGGAACAGTAATGCATGGGAATAAGAGAGGTTTGCAGCCTGATACTACATCATAATGATAGTAATACATTGAAATCCTTAAGTACAAAAAAAGAGCTCAGTGTTTCACAAAGCATTTCAGAAGAACACTGAATTCAGTAACAATATATTAATTTCATAATAAAATAATGAAACGATAAAATAACAAGGTAAGGGGTAACATACCTTACTTGTGCTTTACGATTTATTTTTATGATGAAGTAGATACCAATGCAATATATCAGCCTGTAGCATTTAGCAAATCCTTTACATGAACAAGCAGTCGGGCAATGAAAGGTAAACATATCTACTTTATTCATGAATATAAAGAGGATAAAAGGGTACTGGAAATGAATGGAATACAGTAGGGGAGAATAAAGGGAAGAGTGGGTTATTTAGCTGTTTTTTCTAATTTGTTCTCATTTCATGCTATAATATGGCAAATGCAAAGCTATATTACCGTTGTGACAGCTGTTGGCTAGATCTGACTAATTGCTTGCTTCATAACATTTTTGTTTAATTAAAACATGTCTTTGTCAGGGGGGTTTGTGAGCTTGTCTTTGCTAGCAATTAGCCATAGCATATTTTGTGTTGTGTGTGTGTTTAACACAATAATGCAATACATAAATGGACCCATCTTCCCATGACATTTTTTCATATCTAAACGATGACACCATTCCACAAAATAATGAGATGGTGAGGATAAAGAAATACGTTGTCAGCCTGAGTCACATCACCATGCTAATCATTTCCCTCTTTATCTCACCCAAAGATTCATATGTGATCTTGTGCACCTTGCACCAATTACAGTTCCGTTTCTGTCTATTTGTAAACAAATTAGCATTTAACTTTGAAGGAATAAAGCATCTTTAAAAAAAACACCTGACCGTAGGAAAATGAGGAAAATATATCTGCAATGTTTCTCTTCCCTCTTTCCTTTGAATAATGGAGGTCTGCTTGTGTGTCTGGTGAAGTGTGTGTGTGTGTGTGTGTGTGTGTGTGTGTGTGTGTGTGTGTGTGTGTGTGTGTGTGTCTTTGTGTCTTTGCATTGGTGTATGTGCAGGTGTGTGTGAATGAGTGCGAGTGTGGACAGGGCCGTCGAGATGTCAACACATCACATCCAGCATAATGAAACTTCACCTGTTTCGCTATTTCTCCTTCACATTTTTTCCCCTCGTTTTTTTTGTATTTTCTATTTAACCGCCACCTGTGGCAGTGGGGGCTCCCAGAGCCCAATCGCCTCATTAAATAGCCCTAAAGCATTTTGACTCTCACAAGACGCCAATCCATCACAGCTAGACCACTTCTGATGGTGCTGGGAGACCGGAGGGGGTGGGATACAGGGGAGTCGGGAGAGGGGGCCATGCAAGGCTAGCAGAGACGAGCAGAAAAAGAGGAAGAAGAAGGGAAAGAAAAAAGGGAAGAGGAAGAGAAAGAAAAAAGAAAGAGCTGTCTGTGTGCGTCGAAGCGAGCTGTCGCCTTGTGAGACGAGATGCCAACGCCCCCTCCGGGTGGTGGAGGATGGTGTGTGTGTGTGTGTGTGGCGGGGAGGAGTATGGACAGGGGTGGTGTGGTGGTGGTGGTGGTGCAGGAATCCAGCTCGAGCAGCCTGACTAACACATCGCGCAAACTCATGAACGAGGCAATTAGCAGAGGCCCCTGCGGATACCAGCACATTCCCCTCGCACAATGATTATTTCTCTACTTTCCTTCCTGTGCACCCCCCCCCCCCCCCCCCCCTTTTATGCCCACCCACCCATCCACCCATCTCCCCTGTTCCTCCCCTTGCTCTTGCCTCTTCTGTGACTGCTAACTTCCTGCGTTCAATGCTTGGTAGTCCTTCTGTTTATAATTCAGCCATCGAGCGTACTTTGGGGAGAGCCGTGGGATGTCTTGTTTGAGACACAGTTTAGCAATAGTGTTGAAACAGTGGCTCCTTCTCCAACTTGCTCCCTGAGCAACTTACTTCCCTATCCGGCTTCCCTCATGGACTGACATGACGTATAGGGTGGGAAGCCAATTACTGACACACTTTGAAACCAGTGTCTTCATAATAATGGATGTCTCAAAGAGAATTTGTGATTAAATTGTCAACTCCTAATCATTGAGTGTGTCCAAACTGCGATATCTTTATGTTAAAAAGAATAGGTGGGACAACTGTGCACATAATTTGACAATAGAAGACTCCCAACCCCCCCTCTGTTTTATCTTCAGAAAGCGCAATGAAGAAATTCATGAACACTGCATATTTGAAAAATAAGTTGGAAATTAAAAAAAGTGGGTGATACCATTTAAGTTTGCACAGAAGGGCTAATTCCAATTGTCACACAGTATGGTATTCTAGTAATTCCATTAACATTAATTAGAAAAATTAAAGTGCTTTTCTTTTATGGGGAGAGCAAGTGAACTGAATTTAAATGTTTCTTTCATCCTCTGTGTTCTGGTATGCATGCAGAATTATGGGACTCTCAAATATTATTTTGTTTAAAAGTTTGAACATTAAATATTGACTTTGTTAAGACATGATTTAAAAGGGAAATCTAACCATTACATTTCTGTTGAGCTAGACTCCTAATGGAAATTCGAAATATGCATGTCAGTAAATGATATTGGCCATCTATTGTGAGATCAATATTGCGATTTGTTGCACTGTATTACACATACATAACCAGGTTATTACAGAGCAGTTATGGGGTTCTTGCATCCTTCTCAAAGAGCCTAACGATAGGCTGCAGACCTTGGGAGTATATTCTACAACCTTCAGCTTGAACTCAAACAGTGTGATGTCTATATATTTGTATATGCAAATATGTCTACCAACGAAAGAACTAAACAATTATCTCATATTTCCAACCTAGTCAGGGAACTCATTGAACAGTGAATAACAAAAATCGTCTTATTCTTAATGAATCCATAGCAGTTTTTTTTAATTTTTTACGATACACTTAGCTACCCAGATGTTCATGCAAATGCATTAGTATTCATATTTCAGTGTTGTCCTAATTGCAACCTATACATTGACATTTTTTACATAAGCATGTGTTCCTCCAGAGATGCATAGTGGGAGGTAACAGAGTATAGAAAGTGATGATTCCACCTGGCATTCGTGTGAAATTGTCATCCATGCATCAGCAGCAATTCAACTAACCAACTCCATTAGACCAAAACTGCACAAGCATTCACTATGTTAATGTCTCCTCCTTTAGCCCCGAAACCACACGTTTCAATCAGACACGCCGCCTCCTGCCACACGCCTGGCTGTCCATGGAATGGAGAGAGAGAGAGAGAGAGAGAGAGAGAGAGAGAGAGAGAGAGAGAGAGAGAGAGAGAGAGAGAGAGAGAGAGAGAGAGAGAGAGAGAGAGGTAGAGAGAGATAGAGAGAGAGGAGGGAGAGTGAGAGAGTTGGTGCTGCATGTATGAATGTATGTAAAGACAGACAGACAGACAGACAGTCAGAAAGACAAACAGGGAGAAAAAGTGAACATCTACATCAGCCATTAGAGGGAAGATTTCGATTTTAACGGGATCCCAGGGCACATCTCAACACTCTCTATTTCTCTCTCTCACAAACAAGCACACACACACACACACACACACACACACACACACACACACACACACACACACACACACACACACACACACACTAGGCCACCGAGATGGCAGTCAGCTGTGGAAGAATAAAAAGTGGCCTTCTCCCTCATCCCCATATGTGCATGCTGAGATATTAATAAGCATCCTTCATTATTCCCCACAGCAGGCTCTTGTTAACCTCTGTACCCTACTTAATCAATCCCAAGGAAAACAAACATTGTCAGGCCTTAAGTGTTCCCACCCAGGTGCTGTTGCCTGGTCCATATGGGAACGTACACAACAGTAAAAAATGGACCGGATGATGCAGGATGCATAGGGATATTATAATGTGTGCGTTGGTAAGTAGGTTCATTTGTCCACGAAATAATGTAGAAGCCTGTCATTGCTGGCTCTTTTAGAAAATACATAACCGGAAGCCCTTTGAGATAATTGTTTGAATAGATAAATGGATGGATGGGAGGTTGACGAAATAGATAGATGAATGAATGGAAAGATGGATATCATCGTGGATTGATAAATGGCTAGAACAATAAACAGATAGATACATGGATAAATATGGATGAATATACAGGAAAATGCATGTTCCAGAACATGTCATCCCGGATCAAAAATTGGCTAATTGCAGAAACAAGATGGTTGTTTTGCAGCCCAAACTGAATGCACATATGAGGTTTTGACTGTGTGTCTCTAAAAGTCAATGCCGTTTGGTTCTTTATGTTGATCTTTACTGCACTGCTTGTCATTTTATTTCATTCATGACATTCACAGAGGCTTGTGTGCACCCCTGTGTGTTGGGGAGCATTGGCAAACCAAAAGCTCCTAACACACACTGTGAATGTGTTAGCCTTTGGTAAAAAACAACACTGAAAACCTTTTAACAGCTGTCTGATTCCACATTGGAGTCAGTACACCAACAGTTAAACTACCTCTCTATTTTTTCGGTTTTTGGCAGAAAAACTAAGAACGTGTAAATATTTGGCACTTGACCAATCAAGTGGTAGCAGTTCACTTGGAAATTATACATCTCCAGAAAACCAATAATAAACTCAAGGCAATTTCCGCCAAATATCTGATGAAAAAATATGTTTTCTCTCTTTTTGGTTAACATTCATTAGGGATTAAGATGCAGCTGCTGGAACCTGAATTTCAAACATTCAATCACAGAGGCAGTTCACTGACATAATAATAGGCCATAGAATAATTTCATCATAATATCATTGTTATTTTCCACTAGTCTGTAATCTGTCTTTGAATGCAGCTCCCCAAACCCCCCACACACACTCATTTATAGCCACACATTGCGTGGGTCTATTTCTCGACAGACACCTCTGCATAGAAAATAAGGCTACATTAAACATGTGACACTGAACAGACTCTCCCGGCTCTTCTATTGATAACCTTCTGGAAGAACTCTTATTTAAATGGCTCCTTTGTTGTTGAAGGCTGTGTAGGTGGGGGTGTGATGTTCCGTTACAGCATCAGCTTATTATATCCAGTTCAACTGCTGATCTGCAGCAGCATCCACAACAGCAGGAACACCCCCGGGGCTGGAGACAGGCGCGGGTTTGGTGCCTAGCCTACGTATACGAAATTAGCACGAAACCAAGTGACAATTTTTAAAGAGGGGTCTTTACCCGCTTGGATGCAGCGGCATGTGTCGATGAGCGACGCATGTGAAGAAAATACTTGTGGTCCCTGCCGTCGCGAGATCGCATCGGCACTCGAGGGGAATGATAGTGGTAAAGAAGAGTATGGGCACAGCTGTGAGGGTTGGGGTGGAGTGAGGGTTGTAGGGTCGGGTGGGGTGTGAAAGGAAGAGGTGTAGGGGTTTGGGGGGGAGGGAAGGCAGTGGGCCTTCCTGACAAACGATTATGATATAATCCTTATTCCTGTTACAACAGATGAAGGCAGGGAGCCAGCTGGAGCATTCTATTCCGTCCTTGGCGGATGGGGAAGCCTCTCTTGTTAGAATCATCTGTCAATGCCTCTTGGAGGAGCAGATAAGAGGAGCAGAAGCGTCCGCTCTGCAGAGGAAACAGTCGAAGTCAAATCGATCACTTCTCGCCTTCATTTCGGCAGTGTAGACGGCTTCAAAAATGATTAGAGTTCCCGGAACAGGAAGTTAATTCCCCGCGATTGGGTCTCTATAACCAGACTGCGACATAATCAATGCAAATGATCACCCACTCTGTCCGTGAATCAAGGTTTCCTGGTAGACAGCAGCTTAATCAAGGACTAACTCTCATTATTTAAGATAAGCAGCACTGCCATGATGGCTCTTCTTGTCTGACCTGTCTGTGTGCGTGCGTGCGTGCGTGCGTGCGTGCGCGCGCGTGTGTGTGTGTGTGTATGTGTGTGTGTGTATGTCTGTGTGCGTGTGTGTGCATTTGGGTGTGTGCGCATGCGTGCATGTGTTTCATTGTTCGTCAAAAGTTCTTTGGCTTCTTTGAAAGAGGAAAAATGGAAATGATCACGGTTTACAAAGGATCTAAAAATGTTTTGATCTCAACATCACTATTTCTGTCTGGCATGAGCTACAATGGACTACATTGAGAATGGTCACCAGCCGACAGTACGGGAAAGGTTTCAGTTTGTAGAGAAATGCCTGCAAAGTTGTTTCTGTTCACAATATTCAAACAACAATCATTCATTTATCAGGACAAAGAGAAAATAAAATTGTATGAGTAAAAGCATTATTCCTCGTAATAATGTTTAAGTAATTTGTAAACATTGTACTTAAAGGTACTTTACAAATAAAGCAATACCAAATTATTTGAATACAAATGCTGCTATTGTGTAAGGAATAAACCACAACTAGGTGTCTTATTTGAAAGAAATTTTTGATGTGGTTGATAGTTTATTTGTATGTCAGATTTGTAGCAAACTGATTCAGAACTGTTAAAAGGCAGAGGTCTCTCATTGTACAACCTTGGAGTATTGACATTTCTCGAAGGATTCAATACTTTCACTTACTTTATTTATCTGTGCTACATTTCAGAAAACTCTGTATCCGAAGGCTTGCGGTAAGAACTGGCGCTGAATTCCAAAGTTCCAATTATGGTCACATCCTGTGAGACAATCACCAAAATCAACTCATTGAAAACTAATCAACCCAAAAATCCACTAATTGAAAACCCCAAAGGATTACAGAAAGCTGCCGGGTATCTTTTTAGAACAGAGAATCTGATTTGAGAGGAAGCAGTTGTCCAACACCTTGGGCACTGAGCCCACTCTCCAGGGAGGATGAAAGCAAAACAGCATACAAATAATAATAAAACAACGCTTTCAATGACGAATCGACAATTCAACACTACAGGTCTCAACTGAGCCCTCTAGCTAGCCGCCCCCTCCCCTTATAAAACAATGGAGGCTTTTGATTGACATTTGCTAATTTCCAGCTCACATGATCGGGAGTTGGGCTTTAAAGGGTGGAACAAAGGCCCGGGGGTGTCGGAGCAGGGGACCATGATAATGACGGTCCCAGCTGGGGACTCGAACCACCCTTAGATGTGACCCCTTCACATCCGGCCGGGTTCCCCACCTCCATCTTAATCAGCCTCTCCTTCGCTTTCTCCGTGACAGCAGTCCCTGCTGGTTGGAGGGGAGCGTGGACGATAAGCATTTAGCAACATTCTGTGTGCCGCCATTATTGCATGTAGAAACAAAGCGGCCTGTTTTGCGCCAGATAAAGGAACTAAATGTCACTGGGAGACGAGGGACCCTGCTGCTGGAGTCAAACCAAAAACACATTGCGGAGGTCTGTGGGGGAATGTTCAGCTTGAGAATGTTGTGGGAAAGGATTGCATGTATTATATAATTTCGATTCTTCGATTCTTATAATAACGTTTGGGGGCATAAACTCTATGCATTTTTCATTACAGTATACATCGTAAGTGGGTGATATTATCTTGTAGAAAACTTCTCCCTAAATGATATGAACGGCTTGCATAGACTAGAATGTATGTTAATGAGTGTAGGAAGAAGGGCTTCTGTGGAATACAGTGTGCTTAGTTAGTATGTTCGTGTCTTTGAGTACATGCAGATCTTTGCGCGTCCACACGCGGGTGTGTGTGTCTGAAAGAAGCAAAGAGATAAAACTCATGTTTGATCAGAGGGAATAACGTAGAATTTTCCATTCTGAAGAGGTGGCCTTGAATATGTTGGTAGAATTATTTAAAGGGGATGTAGGTAAGATTCAAGGAATGTACAGAGAGAGCAGAAAAGGATGGAAGACACCTTGACGACCAAAAAATAAGTCTCAGCCCCTTCTGCTTCGTTTCTCTCTCATTGAGAAGTGATGCATTTCACACACCTGTGATTGACAGTCAACATGGATTCCCCGAACCAATCCCGAAAGAGATTGAGCAGGAGAGGATTGATCTCAATCTTAATTGGCTCATATGCAGGCAGACGCAGTCAACTTGAAACAGATATTCTCAGCGCATTTCACTCTTTCACTCCCTAATAGCTGAAGGATGGCTGTGCCAATTTTAACAAATCACACTCAAATAATAGCTCACCGACAGCACCTTCAACAACCATTCCAAATATACAAATCCTCACCAGCCATTAACTAAAGGAGTACTTCAGTAAGTGTTTCCGAGGGCTTTGCTCTTGAAAGACAGGCCAGCCACGGTCAGGTCAAACCGTAATGTGATCATGTGAGTGTTGTGAGAATACGGCGATAATGACACCGTAGTGGGGAGACATTAACACACAGTCTAGTACGCCTTCCATCAAAGGGGCAGGCTGAGCCCTACCTCTTTGTGACTGGCAATTATTTGACTTCATATGCGGTTCAGATCACATTCACTGTGATGAATAAACATATTTTTTGTCCCAATACAAATATTGCTGTGCCTTTATTACAAGCAGAAATACACCAACATTTGTTTTCATATTACTATACATATGACTTATATCAGATTTTTTCCACGTGCTAGTAATTTCCGGCTGTCTTGTTGTGCACTGAATGCTGGTTCAAAAGAGAGTCCTTATTTTTGTTTGTTGTCGAAACAACCTTTTTCAACTTCTTAACCTGGACCTCGACTTTTACACGTTCCAGAGTGAAGTGAGATGCCTTGCTACATGAGTAGGATTTATTCAACCTCCATGGAGAACGTTACAGACAGCAGGTAAGGTACACACAACAGTGTGAATGCCTGACCAACGGTCAGTCATGTGACAAACAGTTTGTCTTCTGAATGTTCCTTATGGCTCATATGCAATAAAGGTAGGTAAGGTAAACAAACACTAACATTATAAAATGCTGTAGGAATGGAATAACATACAGTATATGCACATAATAACTGAACAACTGTATCCAAACTGTATCCAAAACAAGACCGGATAATATATATTCATACACATCAACACTATTCAGACAACAATTGTGGAGATTGAGAACAACCAGAGTGGATACGGTGTCATGAGCGGCTCCCAAGTCGCGCTACCTCATAACAACGCAGGCAGCAGGACTTGAACGTTGCTAGCACGCTAACGCCGACTGTTGAAAATGACCGCAAGCGGACGGAAGCTCATCGGCATCCGTCCCCCCCAAATCCACCTCTCCTGTCCTCCCCTGCCACCACGCCCCACGGCCGGCGGCCGCTCCAGGGGTTTGAAACCGTGTCCCTCTGTAACTCACACATGGCGGCGGCGGGTGGACTTGATGGATAGAGCCCTGAGGCAATCAATAAGTGCTCGCGGACCCGCGGCCGGCGAGACCAGCCTACATATTTCAGCGCTATTAACCAACTTCACTTACCACACTCAGGGCGATGTTTTTCAATTTGACCTGCCTCTTTTTATCAGGAGATATATATGAAAAATTAAAGGGGCCACTTTGGCTTGGGGATGAGCGGGTGTCGGGTGGAGAGGGTGGATGTGTGGGAGGTGGATGCTGAGGTCCTTTATGGACCTTTGTGGGCGGGTGTGGGAGGGTGGATGTGTCGGGGGTGGAGGCTGAGCCAGCCCTCCTGTATGGGCAGATGTGGTGGGAGAGGGTGGAAGTGTGGGAGGTGGACGCTGAGCAAGACCTCTGTTATGGACAGGTCTGGGGGGAGAGGGCGGATGTTTACGTTGAGCCAACCCTCCTGTATGGGCAGATGTGGTGGGAGAGGGTGGATGTGTGGGAGGTGGACAAGCTCAGCCAGACCTCCGTTGTGAACGGGTGTGTGGGGAGAGGGTGGAGATAGATGCTGGGCCAACCCTTCGTTATGGGCGGGTGTGGGGGGAGAGACTGGATGTTTGGGAGGTGGAAGCTAAGCCAGCCCTCTGTTATGGACGGGTGTGGGCGGAGAGGGTAGATGTGTGGGAGGTGGATGCCGAGCTACTTTATGGGCGGCTGTGGGGGGAAAGGGTGGAGGTAGACGCTGTGACCAGGCCTCAGTTTTGGACTGGTGTGGGAGGGAGAGGGTGGATGTGTGGGAGGTGGACACTGAGACCAGCCCTCAGTTTTGGCTGGTGTGGGAGGGAGAGGGTGGATGTGTGGGAGGTGGACACTGAGACCAGCCCTCCGTTATGGACAGGTGTGAGAGGGTGGATGTGTGGGAGATGGACAAGCTGAGCGAGCCCTCCTTTATGGACGGGTTTGGGGGGGATAGGGAGGAGGTGTGGGAGGTGGACACTGAGCCAGCCCTCCCTTATGAACGGGTGTGGGGGGGAGAAGGTGGATGTGTGGGAGGTGGACACTGAGACAGCCTTCCCTTATGGACACCGGCACTGGGAGACAGCAGGTGAGGGTTGCCCCTCGTCAAAGATTTGTGAACAGTGACTTAGGAGATCTCTTCCAAAGCGCTTTTCTCGACCAAGATAGTGTTTACAAGCAGGCAAGATGATTTATGTCCTCACCCCCTCCATCCACCCTGCCTTGTTTTGGCCCCCCCTCCTCCTCCTCATCCTCTCCCCCGTTTCCAAGATACAACATGTAAAGCAAAGTCAATTAAATGGCCAGCAGACACGCAGCGTCGTTATCGGAGGCGGCAACTTGGCAGAATTGGAACCGCTACCTTTGGCCATTCATTTGACCTTTAATTATCTTTTCCCTCAAAACTGGATCGAGATAAAGCTGTGCACTCAATGGAAACATGCTGCTATCTATCCATTCAATTACCCCGGGCTGCTTTGACGAAGGGGGACAAAAAAACATTTACTTCAAAGATGAGAACATGGAAGTTGAGGTTTCTTCTACATCATTTAAAAGTTACAATTTGTTTTTGGTATACTTACTTGTATTTAAAATTGGTTCAATCACTCTCGATACATAATGGGGTTCACCAATTCATGACAATGTAGCTGTGTATGTAGCTAAATATTGTTTTACCACAACCCTAATTTTTTGCTTGAAATTGATTCAATAGTAAATTCCATGAATCTACCACCAGCTAATTTAACCCAGGGATGTTGTTGTAGGTAAAGAGTGATGGTAAGAAAATCTTAACAAAGGATGGCTAGGGTATGATTTATTAGTATCATCCATGATTTCCAACAGTGGAGGGAGAGTGGTGGCTTCAGTGGAAGTGTTGCATACTCCCTGTTAAACTATAATTTCACAGGGAAATTATATGGGATTAAGAAAGGAGAGAAAGGGGACTCATTTCAGCACTTTATTTGAAATAGGCAGACATTGAATGTGAATCTGGTAATTGCAGCTTTTTAGATAATTGGACTGAACTCAATTTCGTCACACTGGAACCATCCAGAATATGAGCAGGAATAACTGGGCAGAGTCCTTCTCAGTGTCTTATATTACGCCTTTAACCATCTTCAGAAGAGGCAGGAATGAAACTTCACATAGAGGAAGCACTCTGACATCAGTTTACTTTTTAGAATAAAAAACAATAATTTGATTTAAATCAACTGTGCGTTTGAAAGCTAATTGCGTTTTGTAAAAAGAAACACAAAAGCAGCGCATTCACCTGTGATCAAATCGGATGCCAGATTTCCCCATTCAAACCCAGCAGCAAACAATGGCCCCGGGAGCAATGCCGCTGAAATTAATCACATAGTTGTGGGACACTGGAATGAGTCCGCAAACAGAATTAACAAAGCAGATGAGGCGGCAGACAAGGGCATGTCCCGTAGTCACCATAGCATTAGTGGCACAATAGACCCACACTGAAGCATATATCTCAGACCTAGCCTCCCACACTCCTTTTTTTGTGTCGCATGCCGGCGCATCTGGGGCTCTATTAATTAATTTGGCATTAGCGAGGTTGGCTTTTTTTGTCCAGTGCCGCAGAGTGCACAGAGGTATTTTAGGGCTGTTAAATTAGGGGTGGGAAACATGGGAATGGCTTGCTCCAGAATCACTGCGAATTACAGACAGATTGGATCGCAGGGGAACAAGAGCGCGAGAGCTTCCTCTCTTGGAAGCTCTTGTGTAATTTAATATGGCTGTCAATCACGGTTTTCTAAAAGGCCCCTTAATCTCCTGTCTGGAGCAAGGAAGAGACAACAATGCGAGGGATTGGCAATAACTATTTTTCTCTATAAATATGCACTCAAGCCCCTGCAAACAGTCGTCTAACACTTACAACACACACACTGAATGGCTGTGATGTTGAATCATGCACATTGGCCTCGATGTTTATTTGAAGAAACGACAAAAAATTGAAAAATTGGAATGATCGCCATGTAAACATTTCAGACTGAACCGTGTTAGAAGACGGAGTGAATATGTATGATCATCAGTTAAAAAAAAAATGTAAACGCACACCTCAAGAAAATTATTTTGAAGCACCAATTTCATAAACCTTACGTTCTTATATGTTCAGAAACACCAGTAGATTAGATTGCAGTATTCTCTCTGCTGCTCTCAACAGAGCTCTGACACACAGCCCCACGTATCCAGTGAATCCCGATTCCAGATTGTGTGCTCTACCGGTCTCAGTCGGCGGTGGAGGACATTTGGTAGGTCCAGCACTCCAGACGCTGATCTGGCACGTTCAGATTTCCCCCTGCGCGCATGCTACCTCATCAACCTGATCAAACTAATCGCACTCTACATTGACATGTAACTAATTTAATGACACTCTAATTATTTATTTGCGATCCTTGATTACTTTTAATTTGCAATCAATCAGGGCCCTGCTGTATTATTGGTAGGCTGTGGTAATCGCTGACACACATAGCAGGTGACGAGTAGGTGATGAGCTAGGCACTGCCATGGTAATGGTGTCATCGTTGACTTGTCGTTTATATTTATATTTCCGCCAAAGGAACAAATCTTCAAAGCTACTGTTCTGTCCTTGCAATCAACCGTGATCCATGCTTTCTTTTTATTTTACATTGTTTACATGTGTTTAACATACAGCATACAAAGTCAAATGATTTACATATGCAAATGAAACACATATACACAAACACACACTGTGGCATCCCGCCACGTGGTCCTCGGCCTGGACGGGCCCCGTGGAGGACGGGGTGTACCACCCCCACCCACCAGCCGGAGATGGAGAGCAGCCCTTTCGGCACCCCAATCAGGGTGATTGGGGGACACCTGGCCGAAAGCACGGGAGCCATTTTAAAAGGAGGCACAGCACAGCACAGCACAGCACAGCACAGCACAGCACAGCACAGCACAGCACAGCACAGCACAGCACAGCACGGGTCGGGTGCAGGAAGGAGAGAGCCTAGAGGCCCACGGAGGCCCTAGCGACCGCGTCTCCTTCATTGTTTGTCTGATTTGAAGTGATTGGTTAATAAATGCCTGCCATGGCTAAAACCCGAAGGCCAAGCGAGTTTTGTCCGTGGAACCCGGTCCAACCGAGGACCGGGTTACCACACTTGGTGGAGAATGCAGGCACTGGAAGAACCCACTACGGACCCCCGGTGAAGTACCCCACCCAGACGGTATGCCGAACCCGGTCGGGACAGACGCCGCCGCGAGAGACGCCGCCGCGAGGGACGCCGCCGCCGCCGCGAGGGACACCGCCGCCGCCGCGAGGGACGTCGCCGCCGCCGCCGCCGCGAGGGACGTCGCCGCCGCCGCAAGGGACGCCGCCGCCGCCGCAGGAGAGAAGGCCGCAGCGCGAGACCGGGACGTGACAGTGCCGTCGGCCTACGCGGACGTGGGGACGGGCCGGCCCTGCATGCTGGCGACATGTCGGGCAAAGGAAGCGTCCGGGTGCCCAACCGTACCTGCGAGGGTGATGTCCAAACAGACGCAGGCCATAGTGGACACTGGCAGCATGGTCACCCTCCTCCGGCCCGACCTGGCGGGGGGAAGGGAAGGGCCACCCATGGAGGTGACATGCGTACACGGGGGCACACGAACATACAAGACCTGCCACGTGGTCGTCCGGACACCACAGGGGGTGTTTACGGCTTGGGCAGGGGTCGTGCCACACCTGCCGGTGCCGTTCCTAATTGGGAGGGATTGCCCGATATTCCGTCGGCTTTGGGACCCGGCACTAGAGTCCCGGGGCAGGAGAGATGCGGTCGCCGCCGCGGCAGGAGAGGCAGCCGCCGCCGGCGCAGCGGGAGACGAAGCGGCCGGAGACGAGGCGGCCGGAGACGAGGCGGCCGGAGACGAGGCTGCCGGAGACGACGCTGCCGACGCCCTGTCACGGCGAGATACCAGCCTGGGCGGGTCCCTCGGCTACCTGGGGCTTGGACAAAGGGTGGAGGAGTGTGGCATCCCGCCACGTGGTCCTCGGCCTGGACGGGCCCGGGGTACCGTGGAGGACGGGGTGTACCACCCCCACCCAAGAGCCGGCGATGGAGAGCAGCCCTTTCGGCACCCCAATCAGGGTGATTGGGGGACACCTGGCCGAAAGCACGGGAGCCATTTTAAAAGGAGGCACAGCACAGCACAGCACGGGTCGGGTGCAGGAAGGAAGGGCTCATGGCAAGGAGAGAGCCTAGAGGCCCACGGAGGCCCTAGAGACCGCGTCTCCTTCATTGTTTGTCTGATTTGAAGTGATTGGTTAATAAATGCCTGCCATGGCTAAAACCCGAAGGCCAAGCGAGTTTTGTCCGTGGAACCCGGTCCAACCGAGGACCGGGTTACCACAACACACACACACAGGCCACACACACACACACACACACACAGTGGTTCCAGGGATCAGAGAGTGTGAGGAGGCAGAGGGATAGAGTTACGAGCGCTTGCGCCGTAGCCAAGAAAGTTCCCCAGCCAGCTGCTGAGCTCTACACCTGATTGAAATTTTCAAGATGATTCATTTGGGTAGCCAAATATACAGCAGGGGAGAGAGGGAGGGGGAGAGAGAGCTGTCACTTATCTTCCAAAGCCGCCATCAATTCCCCTATTGAATGTTGTGAAGGGGGCTTGTTTATTGGTTTAGAGTGACATTTCATGAGGAGGGTGAAGCAGGGTTTTTTTTTTTTTAAGTCTTTAGAAATGAAGTCGCCTAATGAGGTTTCGTTTAATACACCTGTGATTCTAATGACGTGTCATCCTCAGCCTCATCAGGTCACAGATCACTTTCTCTGCCTGGTTATCCCGCCATTCAAACATGACCATTTTCCCTGTGTTGCATTTTAGGGGTGAAAGTGACTACAAGGGCATTGGTGGGCTCTGAAGTGTCTAAACTGTTGATTCTTAAACACCCATTATGGTAGAACTAATCATGTTTTCTTACTTTATGAATTTAATTGAAACAACATCAGCATGCCGTATTCAGCCGATCATTATAATAATTACATGGCAATGCAGGAATATCATCAAAAAAACATTTAAAGCAAGCACCATTGTTCCCACAATCCATTGGAGCAAGGCAGAGTTTAGCAGATTAATTCACTCAGCATCACTCATTAACATCCTTTTCTAAAATGGTAAATTAACAACATTTTGATGTGCTTCCGTTTCCACTACTCCGCTTTGAAGTTCATTGCTATCGCCAAAGAAAAAGGGAGTGATCGCTACGCAAATTGAAAAAGTCCTAATTACCTGAAGAAAAAAGAGAAAAAAAGAGCTGTGCTCTGCCGTGACCAAGACAGCGTAGCTGCCAGTTCACCCTTGAAAAATGAGCTATGGACAATGTGGTGCCAAAGCCGTCCTGGCTGGGACAGCTCGGGTCGGGGTGGATAGGTGTAATGAATGATTCAGTGGAGCGGAGAAACCTGGGTGTCCATTTATGGTGCCCTCCTCATGCCCAAATCACGGCCTTCTACTGCTAAAGTTTACAGAGCGAACAGGGACGTTTTTTTTTCTGTCTTTTATACATTTCATTTTAATGGCACAACATCTTCCATTCCGCTGAGTCATGCTCTCAGCCCATCCTCGGCTGAGCTGCTCTTCCCCAAAGCTGTCACAAAACGCTTCTTCCCGTCTGCTTTGTATTATCTCTGTCAGCAGAGGGCTAGCAGATCTATCGGGCGGGGGGCCAAGCTGGGATGTACAGATAGTGACAGAGGTAACGTGGACCGGGTCACTTCACATGTCTTTCGACTTTGTCCTTTTTTTCTTACTTTCTGCACTCAGTCCCATTCTGCAAACCTGCTCCGTGAACATGTCAGATGAAGTTATTTATTTTTCACTTACGGTCCTCTGGTAAAACAAGCAGGGAAAGAAACGCACCCCCACCCCCGTTCTTTTGTATCTTCACGCCTGAGCATTATAAGAAATATTAGTGACAAGGATTTTCTTTAGAGGAAGCCGATATTCTGTCTGCAGGAGATGTTACCCAAGGGGAACAAGGTACCAACATAGTAAAATAACAAGCTATTACCCACAACCTCTGGGAACACTGTGCCACAAATAAGGAAGGCTGTGTGTGCCTGGATGCTATCCTGCGTCTACAGACTGGGGACACATTAGCAACAATGGTGGACGGAAGGGAAGACTTTGTCTTTTACTGCACTGAAGATGAATCGTCTGTTTGTTCTCCTTATATTTCTCAGCTACTGCTGAGTCCACAATCGACCATGCTGCTTATAATGGTGCAGATATGAACAATCGTTTACTGACACAAGCTCTGACCGCTGTATTGAGATGTGGGGGAGCGTGTGTCTATGTATGCATCTATGAGGGTCGTGTTAGAGTATATGTACGTGTATGTGTGTGTGTGTGTGTGTGTTTGTGTGTGTGTCTCTCTCTCCCTCTCACAGACAGACACACAGACAGAGAGACAGGGTGTATTTGTTTGCATCACTTGCCTGTGTGTGTGTGTGTGTGTGTGTGCGTGTGCGTGTGTGTGCGTGTGCGTGTGCATGTGTGTGTGCATGTGTGTGTGTGTATACCCTCGGATGGAACAAACACATGGGTTTCGCCCAGGGGTCAGTCTCTCGGTAGGAGTGCGTTGCTGCCTAGTGGTTTATCTGCAATACATCAGTGGTGATGGATGGGTAATGGAAGAGCCAAAGCCTTCTAGTTCACTGCACTATATCACCTCTGATAAATCTCCCAGCTATCTGTTATTTGGCTGTCAATGATAGCTTTCCTTTGTGGTAAGAGCATAAGTATGAAAGCGAAAAATAAAATGCACACAAGCTAATCCACGTCAGTCCTCTTGATTCACATGAGGGCCTATCCAATTTTAAATGGAACAGAAGCGGTTGATAAGATCCGTGCTGCTGAGATGTTCCGGGGGAATGTTATTGCTTGGCACAAGGAGGAAGGTCTGTGTAAGTCTGTGTAAGTGTGTGTGTGTGTGTGTGTGTGTGTGTGTGTGTGTGTGTGTGTGTGTGTGTGTGTGTGTGTGTGTGTGTGTGTGGTGTGTGTGTGCGCAAATGCTGCAATCCTCTCCATAATCTTGACGCCAGACAATGTGTGCTTGGCCGCGAAGGGATTTGAACCGCAGCATTTGACAAATCCTATCCTATACCAAGGAGCTATTGCTGTATGCAAAAATAAATAGACACACATAGTATATGACTATCTATTTTGTTGCTTGTCATTGTGCCTCGCAGTTCAATAGTGCATTCAACTTTACCAAGGCATACCTGCGCCCTACTGGGTATCTGGAACAGTGTGGCTAGAGAATAGAGTGTGGCTTTCAAACATAACGTGAACATTATCTCACTGCAATGTTGGGTTGGTGGGAGATCTGTGTTTACCTAAGGGTAGACAAAGCTGCTTACTTTCCTCAGCACCCCTCCACATGCCCTGGCCCGGTCTCCCCCCACCCGTCCACACACACACACGCACGCACACACACACACACACACACACACACACACACACACACACACACACACACACACACACACACACACACACACACACACACTATCTTATCCAACCCGCCATCCCCACTGAATTAGCAGCCTCACTGTTAAGCACCTTGCGGCCCCCCTCGCTGATGAACCCCCCCCCCCTGCAGCCCCTCCCTTGAGTGAAAGCATTGATTTCTATCTCAGTATCACTGTGGCTTCACGCCCCATGCAAGGTCAACCCACTGCCTCATCACAGTAACGGTCTCCTCTACTAACATATGGGGGACGGCGACACACTGACAATGATCATCCTTTGAGGAGGCTACTTTAAGATGTTAAGATTAGCAAGATTAGAAACGGGGTAGGTTAGATTACTATGCAACAATCAAACAAAGGGTATGGGGGGGGGGGAATGGTTGAAGTATATAACAGTCACTAGGATAGCCTTAACCAGCGATTATGTGGAGTTATCCCACCAGTCTTGCTCATGCTGCTGCGAGCCGTCACGATAGATCCGTTGACTCATTCAGGAAGTCGGCCAAAGGACTCACTGCCAATGTAAAAAGAGCCTCAAAATAGGGCTGTTGTCTTTTCAACCACCCGCACATACAGACTTTGTCATCTCATTTCGTACAGGATATAATCACCTTAGCTGTCAAAGCCAAGAGTATAGGGGGTCCGAGTCTCTACATTCGCTGATAGGCCCAATAATTCTAACTTTGAATCTCGGTGGATGTTAACAGTGGCGCTGGGCTAAAGGTTTCTCAGATTCTACTGATCTGAACACTTTCGTTGCCGGTGTTCAGCAACAAGCAACTGCGAAATGCAATTGAGGAACCGAAAAAAAGGGCAAATCCTAATCCCGTCTATGGCTTGTATTATAATATGAATCTGGATCTGGGGAGTGCAAGGGGAATAATACAAAGATATCATGAAGTAATCTCCGGGAACTTTTGAGGTACATTCATTTCCCATGCCCACTAATCCCACCTGTTGTAAATATAGAGTAGAAAGCCCCTAGCTCTGATGGTGTTCTGAGGAAGCAATAGCCGGTGAAATTGAGCCAAAATGAATAGGGGCCCATACTGGAACAGACCTAAGCTCATTCCACAAGCCCTGTGGAATGGAGTTATCAGAATCAACCGTCCTCTGTGCCTGCCGCTGAGGGATATTGGAGACGACGAAGGTCAAATTACATGGGGAGGGGGCTGGGTAGGAGTTAGGGACGCGGGGGACAGATGGACATGGTGTTCAGCTTGTTCTACCGCGACACAAACCGACTCTTGAGGATCTGAGGCATGCCTGTCCCTCCCTGCAACCCTGCTCACGGAGACACATGCTATGACAACACACGATATGCAAGTGGTTGTCAAAAGTCAGTAATATAAGAGTAGATGAAAAGGGTACAGTTTTTTCTTTCACACTGTGACGTCCTTTCTTCTGTCAGATACGACGTGGTTTTTCCGAAGAAACGTAAAAAATCTACTAAGGAAGTCCATAGCAGCCGAAATGGCACCGTATTCCTCGTGATGCAATTGTTTGCAAGTGTACAAAAAATAACATAATTGTTGCGTGTCAGGGGCATTCAAATGTTCTGCAGTCTCTTCAACAACTTTGCTCTGTCCCCTGTCACCCAAACGCCTGTCTCTTGTTCATTTTAATAGGCACCGTCCGTGGCAACTGAATAAGCTTGGTCTGTGGCCGTTTAAACAACAGTGTCCTGCAGATCACCGCCAAGACCACCACTACCACAGCTGCAACTTAATTTCAATCGTTTTTGTCCATGCCTTTCTTTCATTTTTATTGAGTGGCTTGGGTTTATGGTCCCCTAGCCCTGGACAAAAGCGCAATCTGTAGAACAAGCCCAGGCCAGTCTCCAACACATTCCATAGTCCTCCCGGTAGAGCGCTGTGCTTGGAGTGTAAAAGTCTCACACACACGCACACCGCTCATCAAATGGAGACACCCCGCCTGCTGCTGCAAATCCACCGGGTGAACCACCGCGTGCTGCTCTCCTCACCACAACGTGGCAGGGATCCATTTCATGGACATCACTCATTAATATGCTAATGGAAAGCCATTAACACTTGATCGGGAAAATTAATGGAATTAAAAGAGGTATTGGGTCACGTAGGCGAAAGGGTGGTTGCCAAGAGGGACAAGGGCACCATTATGGAACAAAAGCCTGTGGGGAAAAGATGATATTCCTTATTTTCTGGGAGCATGAAGTAGCACTCTCTTCCAAATAAAGCACAACCCTAAGTGATTAGCAGGGCTGTAGCATAGTGTTTATATGAATTTCATGTGTGCACGCTGCGGTGAAGACGTTAGACTCTCGACGAGGTAATTACTGTTGTGCAATATATTAGAGCCCTTCTTAAAGCCTAACAAAGGTTTTAAGTGCAGGTGTTGGGAGGGGATCTGAGAAGCAGATGAGGAGCGGCTGGTGGCAATCTGTCTGGCAAAATGTTGTTATGAAGAGATTAAAAAACAAGCAATCTGGCACCACGGACCTCACAATGTTATTGAGAAGACCACAATAAAAGTATTTCAGTACCATGGACAGCTCATCCTTGCCGTTTGTTTTTACACAAGCTCACTCTGTCTCTGTCTCTCTCCTTCCCTGTCACACACCCACACACACAAACACACACATCCTGGACACATGCACATCCTGGACACACACACGCATACGCACATCCTGGACACACACAAACACACAGACAGACACCCACGCACCCTCACATCAACATTGACAAGAACATGAAATGTTAGCTACATGTCACAGTCACAGAGATTTGATGGGGATGAGACATAAATCAAGTCGTGCCTCACACATGCTAACTCAAGCACATCCCTGCATATCAATTGCAGACTACAGAATACACTGGGGGACCCCCTGGCAATTAACACCATTCCAATGCTTGGATATATATATTTTTTATGTTGATTGCATTCACATCAAACATATTGTTGCCTATTTGTTTTCCTATGTGTTTGTCTCTGACAAGTCGTTACTGCACACCATGTGTGTATAATCAGCGGACCTATAGACACATCATCCAGAGTGACACGCAGCTCAGCCGATAATCAGTGGCATTTGTGTAAAATGTTGACAAGAACCTCAACACTCCTCCTAGTCACAAATCAATTGGAGAGAACATGCTGTCGGATTGAAGGTGCAGCAAAGCAGCAGGGATTGTTATGAATAACTGCATCAGCCCTAATCTGAGGAAAATAGGATTTATTGACGTGTACAGGCTGTAATATGTAATTTACTTCAGAAATGTTTTGAAGGTTGGGGATGGGTCCTTAGGATTCATATATATATATTATATATATTGATTTCGAAACCACAACTATTATAGAGACCAAAATGTTGCTTATGTGACTGTTTGTATTAAATGATGCAATATAAAACCATTTAAATGATGCCTCCTAAACAACAGCTGATTGTTACAGAGGGCTGAGCTGTGAGACACACTCATTTTTTAAAAGGATGAGAGCTGTCAAAGTCATTGTAAGAAAGGAAATACGAAAAGGACAGCCCTTCACACACTCAGTCACTTTGCTCTCAGAACAGTCTACAAAGGCTTAATAGCATGTCATTCCGACTTTGTAGAGGGTTGTTAAACCTGCTGCATGGGTTGGCCTACAAGACTTCCTATATATGTCCAGATGATGAGCCATGATGCTGACAATGCAAATAAAATATGAAATATTGCTTTACAGAGTTCTTATTCATCATTATCATTCATACAGCTTGTACGACATCTCAGGGACAGGAAATGGGGGTCATAGCTTAGGCCTATATCATGTCCTGCTATTAGATCAGACGGAGGACAGACTACGGCTGCGTTGACGTTATGTTAAGATAAGTAATGGTTTGCGTGTGGTACTTACCTATAGGCCTACTAATAAATCAAGAGGAGGGGAAAAAAACTACGTTGTTAAATGTTGGTCCAATTTAGTGTGACATTAAGTTAATAGTGTGCGCATAATAATTTCGTTTTAGTGCACATCAGTGGATTTTCATTTTCAGTCAAGAGAGGCTGTGTTGGCTTGTTGTCATTCCATGCACGCCGTGCCACGAAGCCACCTCAGTCAGTCCACCCTTCTCTCTCTATCCCTCTCTCTCTCTCCCTCTCTCTCCCTCTGTCGTGCAGACATTACAGAGGGATACTTGTATCTTTAGACATGTGACTAAGTATGCAAGGCGGGACAGAGCGAGCTTGAAAGCCCATATGTCGGGCGTCTCCACGCTGCCCTGGAACCTGCGGACAGCCCAGCTCCCACCTCTCCATACTGAGATCTGGATCGCAACCCCCACCCCCCCAGCTCTCGCACGCACACACGCACACACACACACACACACACACACACACACACACACACACACACACACACACACACACACACACACACACACACACACACACACACACACACACACACACACACACACAGCACACACACACACAGCTCACACACCACACAGAGACGATGCGGGAGTAGGAGGCGGGTCAAGTAGAGAATTTTGCTGGCGTTGAATTTTCAACAGAACGGAATATTCACCCATCGCCTTCTCCAGTGCAGTTGCTGCACATTCCGTTAAGCACCCGCGCGCCGCCACCGCCGCCGCCGCCCCCGCATTCCAGTGCGACTGTCCAACACGAAGAGATCCGGCGCGGGAAGCGCGCACGCATCCTCTTCTCCTGCAATCAGTTTTTTTGGTTGCGCTCCTCAAAGATTTCTCTCTCTCTCTCTCTCTCTCTCTCTCTCTCTCTCTCTCTCTCTCTCTCTCTCTCTCTCTCTCTCTCTCTCTCTCTCTCTCTCTCTCTCTCTCTCCCTCTCCTCTTCTTCTCACTCTCCCAGAGCCTCATCTTCTCCTTGCGTCTCACTGCATATCCTGCTGGATGATTTAATTCTGTAAAGTCATTATCCCCCCCCCCCCCCCCCCCCCCCAAGAAAAGGTCAACGTCGCTGCTTCCAGGACCGCTAAATGATATTGGGATAAGGACTTTACTCCTCCAGTGCACCTTGAGAAGCCTGTCGGAGCCCAAAGTTTTGCAGCTGCTGTTTACGGAAGGCAGCAGAGCAGTAGCAGCGGCAGCAGCAGCCACCGGTGACTTTACACTCTTTCGGGGATTCTTCTGCGAATGTTGGAGATTGTTTTTCCGCCATAATCTTTGAAAAGTGAGATGAGATGAGGCTCTACCATGTCAGCAACTGCACAACAACGGAGGCTAAAGAATCCGAAGGAGAATGGGAAATACTGAGTTAAACTTTGTCTGTTTTTTCGAACCGCGGTAGGTTATCTTTCGTATTTATCGATATGTGTTTACTGAAATACTATGATTAACAGGAATTGAGTATACATGCCGTAAAAACAATACAACAATTATTAATTGCTATTCCGTTCGATTTGTCTGTGATACGCTCTGGCTAAAAGCTCGCCAACCAAAACACGTAACCGAACCCCGCTGTGTCTTGGAACAGCGCGGAGAGTGTGAGCACTGCTCTCTACCGCTTGATCGCCATGCAAATAAAACACAAAGAAATACGAACACTGAAACACAAGGGCGTGCGCATGGAAGCGCACGAACACGCCTTTCACGCACACAAAGATGCTTGCGAACGGACCCCTGTGACTCACACGCACACACACACACACACACACACACACACACACACACACACACACACAGTCTCCGACTCCGTCAAACACACACAGAAAAAAGTGCACTACAGCCCCACGCGCAAGACCATCGCATTCACTCTCCCATTTCCACTGTCTCCACCCCCACGCCCACGTCGCCACCTGTTTCTTTTCTTGTAATCTCTCTCTTTTCCCCTTCTCTGCCATCGTTTTTTTTTCCATTTTGTTCTCAGGCTTGTGGCAGGGCAGCTCAGTGACAGTCCCGTGCAGTAAGTGAGCATGGGAGTAGGGGTGGGGGTGAGGGTATGGGGGGGGGGAAGGGTAGGCTACATGCCAAGCGCCCGTGGGTAGAATGAGGAATAATTTGGTGATTATATATTTCAGCCTTAAGCATGGTGGGAAGACTTATGAGTCATGGCAGCTGTGTGATATTACCAACGAAGAAGAATTTAACGACAAGCCAAATGCCCTCCCTACCTATCCATACAGAGACAAACAGACACACACACACACACACACACACACACACACACACACACACACACACACACACACACACACACACACACACACACACACACACACACACTATTTACATAATTACATCAAATCGTAACTTTATAGAAATATATTCTCGGATATATATAGAGAGCGAGATAGAGTTATAGAGATAGAGCGCAAGAGAGATAAAGAAACGGTGACAGACTTTAGCCAGAGGCAGCAAAGTCGCAGGCTGTTTATTGGTCTACAACAGGCTCTCTGTTCAGCCCAGCGCTCATCTATCTGTCCTGAGGGACTCGTGAGGCCGATCGCGTCCAGGCCTGAAAGGCACACTGTCTACTGCCATGAAAAGAGAGATTTCTCCCCCCTATCAGTCAGCTGCCCCTGAAATAAAGGAGGGCGACGCAGACAGAGAGAGGGAGAGCAAGAGAGGCAGGGACAAAGATAGGGCGAGAGGGAGAGAAAGAGAGGGAGAGGCAGACAGAGAGGGGCAGATAGAGAGAGACAGAGACAGAGACAGAGGCAGGGAGAGTGGGAGAGAAAAAGAGATAGAGAGAAGCTTAAGAGACAGCTTAATGCATTTCCATGGTCATTCTCAAGTAAGAACGCAGTTTTGATTGTTTTGAGAGTCCAATGGAGAGTATACGGTACATGTGCCGCAAGACGAAAGTGCACACATCATACAGGTGAACACACAAACAGACGCACACACACACACAGACAGACAGACAGACAGACAGACAGACAGACAGACAGACAGACAGACAGACAGACAGACAGACAGACAGACAGAGACACACACACAGACACACATACACACACAGCTGGTTGGGTGTGAGTGACGTGAGTATCTATCCATAAGTAATGTGATCAGTAGTTCCCGATAGGGGAGTCTGGAGGAAGGGTGTGTCTGAAGGAGTTTGGTTTCCGATCAACCAGGGGTTGGTCCACCGAGGGCAGCATTATGCACATAATATCAGGAGGGTGGTGAAGGCTGTGGCGGCGGAGTCCTTTGAGTTAGCGCCGCATGTTCACTAGGAAAGATGAGCTGAGGAAAACCAATTAAAGCCCACCTAATTTCATGCACGTCCAGACACACACACATGCACACAAACCCATGCACGCACACATACACACACACAGATCAAACCCTCTCTTCCTCTCACCCTTTTCTCCAACTGTCGCACTCAGACACACGCACACACACACACACAGGCAAAGTGGGGACACACCACACCCCCAGCAGCTTCAGTCTACGTATTTACATGTGTCCCCGCAGTGCAGGAGAACACATCTAAAGCCTCCGCCTTCCAGCCGACGGCCCATTAATTTGCCCTCAATATGAGATGTTGTTTTTGCAGCCAGAGCGCAAAGAGCCTCCCCTCTCTCGTATTTATTTCTTCAGTCACATACTTCCTGATGGGACAGGGACTTCTGAAAATAAATGGAGTAGGAGTGTTGTTTGCATTCCTAAGTTTGTCGACGAGTGTGTGCATGCCCGTGCATTTTGCAATTGCGTGCGCGTGATTGGGTGTTGGCCGTGCGCGTGTGTGCGTTTGCATGAGTGTAGGTGCGCGTGCGCGCGTGTGCGTGCACGTACGTGCATTTGTGCATGAATTGATCCGTAGATGTATGTGAACGTGCTTCAGGAAATAGTAGGGGTTTGGTTTCCCCATGAGTGTTTGCTTGCTTAATAAGAAAGGCATGTGGTAACGTCGTGACACGGTGTATGCAGCATGAGTCAAACTGCGCCCACCATCGCTGGGAAGAGAGCCTGGGTGGGTGGGTGGGTGGTGTGGTGTGAAAAAGTAAGGATGAACCAAGTCTGGCCTCTGAATAGAAGAAAAGTTGGAGTGCTGGTGGAGGTGGAAAGGAGTGGATCATAAGACGAGATTGCAGTGGAGGCGGAGGAGGGTGGATGGAAAGTTTTTGCAGGGTCTGTTTTATATCCAAGTCCCATTATTTTATGATAATAAGCATACTCAACTGCGGCTTTTTCCCAGATTGGGTTTTATCCCATTCAAATTTAAATCTGTTTGTGTGTGTGTATGTATGCGTGTGCATGTGCGTGTGTGTTTTTGTGTGTGCGTGTGTGTGTGTGGGCATGTGTTGCTGAAAATGAGAAGACAAAGTGAAAGAAAGTGTCTCAACGCAGGCTCCCGAGACAGACTAGAACATTAAAAGTGGAACCTCTCAAATTAAGAATGACTGGGCATTAAATCCAAATCCCTTTTAAGAGGCAAAAGTTAATTCAATGTTAGAAGGAAATATAGTGCTCTGTCACTTTCTTCCCCCTCTATTTCTCACTCTCTCTGTTAAAGCATTTGAGGCTCTCTGAAAATAATGTGAGTATATGTATGTGTAGGTATTTATAAAGAGCCATGGGTTGGCAGCCATAATAAGGGTGGCATAGAGCCATATTTTTAAATAAAAGAATTCCAATTGGGCTTTTATTCATTCTTATCCTTGTTATTGTTTCTGTCTTGGACTCCCAGGTTCTAGGCAGAAAAAAAGCTAAAATAAAAGAGAACAACAAAGCATTGCCTTTAACCACCCATAGCGTTCTTAGAATTGGCTGTTTAAGTGGCCCCTTTTCCACCTAAAATGAATGTGTTGTTTCAATTTATATTTGACAAATAATAATGCAAACGACAAACATTCAATGAAAGTATAGAGCACTTCCTAAACCTAATTACTCTCTACACCAGCACTGGACGCAACTGGGAATTCAGAACCACGGACAGCGCACGTTTTCAAGCTGCTCTTTTAAACATACACCCTCTTTTCCTCTTCCCCCTTCCCCTGTCTCTGTTTGTCTCACGTAACTAGCCAGTCAGAGTTCATATTTTGGCTCTTTTCTTTTTGATTATGATGCCAATTTATTGGGCTCTGAAGCCGAGGGAAATCGCTTGACGGATTCCACTTACTGCGAGAAGCTTGCCGCCTGCCTCTAACAAATTGGCATCTTGCTAACATAAGGAGCGAGGAAGGAGTAACATTCATCTGGATGCAAAAATTTTAACCCATTGTTAAAAATAGTAAAAAATATATATTCATATTTTTGTGTATACATATTATGTTGGACACAGTCCTGTGAGCAGGATCTATCTGTAACCAATATAATTATTCAAAGTGGGATTTATTTCCACATACAACAGACTTAACCTCGTACCTTAGGGTGCAAAGATACGATCCAATAAACCAACCACATTCACACATATAAACAAAGGATAGATGAATTCAGCATTTTGTTCAAGCGGGCCTATGTAAGGGTAAATGTCGGCTGCCCTGTAATGTACAGTAAAGTGGATTACACGCCCTGTGAGGAGAGCGTTTGATTGTAGAATGTGAGAAAGGATGAGGGGCGAAGAGAGGAAGCAGGGGAGGGGGGCATATACACGATCAGTTCCCATCTTCCCTCCTCACAGCTGCGCGTGATTGAATTAAACCCCCCCACCACCCCAACAACAGTGTATTCCAGTGATATGAGAGGCGCTGGAAGCTCCAGTCCCCCCAGCAGCCTCCACCAGGAACCTGACGAAGCTACGTTGAGGTGCCGCGGGCCGGCTGGATTTAGCTGTGCTCTGCTTCTTCCTCTGACCTTCTGCTCACTCTGGAGTTCATTCCACTCATTCCACACTATCTACGGCGGGGGGTTAATGTACACACACACACACACACACACACACACACACACACACACACACAC